>NC_061087.1:9101290-9196294 GCF_015104395.2 Macrobrachium nipponense
GTCAACGTAAAATACGTCCAGTCGCACCCGAGGAGACAAAAAATGTTGACGTAAAATACGTCCAGTCGGCGTTTAAGGGTTAACTAAATCTTTTGACCGTAATTCTTATCAAAACTTCATGGGGACCACAGTCTACAGAGTATATCTAACCATTACAGGAACAGCTATCTGAACCAAGACACTTCTCTATGTTATCATGATGCCAGAGCAGAAAATCCCATACACTTAATAACAAGGTTATTATTTCCTTTAATTATCAAATTTCATCCTTAATACAGAAAACAAAAATGACAATTTGTCCAAAATTGCATTTTTCCTAACTATACAAACCTGAGGTCCTTTTACAATAGGAAGGTACTAGCGGCAGCTGGATAGGTCATAAGCTTTCGAACAAGGGGTTCGGTAGTTAACTGCTTGTCCGACAGGCGCGCGCGCGACTGGGAGGTAAACAAATCACTTTTGCTTTTGGCCCAAGCAAAAACTGCAGAGTGAGGGGTGGCATGAGGTGGGACTATGTGTAAAAGGACCTCAGGTTTGTATAGTTAGGAAAAATGCAATTTTCGACAAATTGTCATTTGTTCCGACACGGCATACAAACCTTCGGTCCTTTTACAATAGGAAGACTCACTTCTTGGTGGGAGGAATCTGAGTCTTTTGTGAACAGACTGGTGTTCGCCCAACCTTGGAATGCCTCCCTGGTCGTAAGAGCAAGGGAGGGATCCAAGCCTCTGTCCGATTGATCGGGGTGTGCACCGCAGGATCAATGGTCAGACCTCTGGACCAAGTACTAAGAGAGAGGCAAGCGTATCTCTTCGTACCAGCAAACAAGAACAAGTTCCTATTTGCAAGAGGCAACATAAAGTTATGGTTTGTCTCTTGTTGGCATCCACTTCCCCCCCCTTGTAGGGGGAAGGAGGTGGGGATATTCGCTCCCAGCACCCTAGTGAAAAGGGATAGGATGGGGCTCTGTCGAGTAGCTCACCTGCATCTCGTCCTTATCCAGCAAGGTGATGACCGTATCCCTCTACCCACAGGTAGAGGGGGAGAAAAAGATAGGAAGAGAAGCCAGTCACTCTCTCATTCACTTATCTATTCTTACAGTCACACCAGGACTCGATGCTGTTCAGCCATGCTAAGCGGGTCTGGGTTAGCTACACAACGTGTTGAGCAGCCACCACGGGTCCCAAGGAAAACGATCCAAGGACCTGTGGGCAATATCCAAAAGGTAGAAGGAGGTGCCAGTGGTCTGGTTGTACCAGACCCCTGCCTCAGTACCTGCGCCACGGAGAAGGTTATTGGTTAACTCGAGGGAAGTGCTTACAAGAAGTTCTAGGTCATCTTGGTGCTGACGAAAAGTCTTCAACACTCAGCCTGGGATGTCGAGTTTCTTCGAAAGAAAGCACGGTCACGCTTTCACAGGACAAAGCAGCATCTCCTTCACATCGAAGGCGGTGAAGTCCATTAGGGAGGGGATTGTGAAGGACTCTAAACCGAATCGTCAGGAACCGAAGGGTTTCTGAGTCTTCGCTACGAAGTCGCTACGACATCGAGCGTCACGAATCCCCATCCCCTGGATGCTTGACTTCGCAGGAAAAGTCATGCAATTACCATCAGAGGAAAAGAAGGGAATGGTCGTATGACCTATCCCTCTTCTCGACTTCGGTGATGTCCTGTACCCATACTGGTCTATCCGTCTGCAGCGAAGTGTCTCACATTCTCCTATCCCCATGCAGTTAAGTTGTTCTTCTCGGTAGTGGATAGGACACCGACACTCAATGGTGGTGTCGATGGTATGGGTACTGTGACAAGCCGTTAGGACGAAGAAAGACTGATATGGAACAACCGAACTAAGTCCACAGCGAAGTTCGTAACTGACTTGGGCGCTCTGACAGCTGCCGACTGACTGCGTCCGGTAGGAGGCAAGTTGTCCAAAGCACCCCGAGCAAGTCACGTGACCTTCGCCTTAAAAGGGTTATGCCAAGAGACTAAACAAATAATTTGTTCGTCACCGATGCCAGAAGGCGAGGTGATGATTCTCTTAAGGCATGTGCCCAACAGGCGAAAGTCAATTGCCTTCTAGAGACCGAGGTCCCTGATGGCAAGATATCTCATAGTATAGTTGATTCTCAGCTAAGGAGAAACAACACTATGTGTCGTTGAAGACGAAGGTGTACATAAAATGCAACCTACGTCTTCACAGCTGAACCGAGAGAAGGATTCTCAAGATTCTGAACCTGTGCTACAAAGACTGAGAACGCTAACCGCTATTCATTGCTGTCCGGTGAGGATCGTAGTTGCAATAAAAGCGGAGCGCTTTTCAGTAATGAAGACACAGGGAAATACTGCCTGAAGTACTGCTTCTCATGGGCTGAACATTTGTAAAGTAGAGCTGTCAGGTCGGAGAGTAGGCGATGTCTTCTGACACATCTGTTAATTCGGGGCGAACAATGAATAATTGCACACCTACGAATACGAGATATTTTGAAGACAAACTCAGATGTCTGCAAAAATCATTCGCATTATCGCGGTGCGATGCAGCGGGAGACTAGTACAGACTTCAGTTACCGTGCGGTAAACAGAAAGATGAAAGAGTCCAAGAGATATCTCTGTTGAAAATTCTCGCAATGTCGAAGGCGATGAAATCGAGCGTCACAGCAGTAGATGGTCCTTCATTATTGCGAGAATCCCCGTTAATCAGAGACCTACGTCCATGATTGTTGGGTAGAGATACGGTTCGGTAGTCAATCAAACCAGGGGAGAGAGAGACGTAACCGACCGTGCATCTCCGAGACCTAGCTGATACTGAGCTGCTATCAGGCAGTTCAATACGCAGTAGCTCTCGGTGACTCGTCATCCTGAGTTGCCAGTTTAATCCCTTCCACGAAGGAATGCGTTCGGCTAGAACCATCGAGCATAAAGAATACACTCGAGCAATTATATTTAAACGAAACGGATTTCGGTAAATACAAAAGCTGATTTGGTGTTGTCGTGACAATACCAAGTATCTAAAATCGAAACTGATAACTGCTGGGAGGTTGCAGGCAACCCCGAGTTGCAGTTCAATTAAGATACAATTCGTCTCGGTCACAAACCGTAGAGTTAACTACGGTATGCGCCTACCCCCCGGACAATTCAACTGTTAAAAGAATCGTGGTCGCGAGGGTAATATACGTAGTATATTTGTAGGTTCTGTACCACGACCTCCATCCTAAATTCTTTTCCCCTCGAGGAATGAGAATAAAGGATTGGAGATCGACCGCCTTCGTTCTCTAGTCAAGAGAGTGAAGGAGAAGTCTTTCCCAAAGGAAGCTTCAATGGTGAACAGAACACCGAAGACGATAGTTCAAGCCAAACTGGAAGTTCCCGTCCGTTCTTCTCTATTCCAGGTTAATCGCCTACTGTGAGATACTCTTTTTTCAGTCAGCAGTCTTCTTCCAAATGCTAGAAATTACAGAAAAGAATTCGAGCATAAGCGAGGTTCCCGATTATCGTGTAACAATTATCGGGGATTCTCGCTCAGTTTGGGACCGTGGTCTCGCCTAAGTGTTTGGAGATCGTAAAAAACTCGAACACTCTGAGTGCGCTAGAAATTCCGTAGAATTCTAAGCACTCTGCGAAACCCCCACCGAATTCGTCAAACGATATCGGCTGGTAGTCCTCTCGATTCCCGTAGAAATTGAGAAAGGGCAGGATCCCTCCTCAACGACCGGGGCTTACGTCAGGTAGGACCCGAAGGTGTCCCCCCGGTAGCGCAGCCCCTAACGTGGGATCTTACAGAGAAATCTCTGTAGGATCCCTCCCCTTTCCCTCGTAGCCGTAAGGAGAGAGGGAATGGGGGAGGAATAGATACTGGCTCGCCTTCCCCAGCGGAACTAGCAGTTGGAGAAGAAAAACGGAGCCAGCCACTGCCTTACGGCGATGGCCTCCCAGAGCCTGGGAAAACGTATCGTCAGGAGAAAATGTTTTTCCCGAGGAGGGTTACGAACTCATACTGTAGGTAAGGGTCTGCCGCCACTGTGAACGTCGTCTGGGTGGGGCTGATCGACACCTGACAGGAGAGAGCCGATACCGTCCTCCGACTCATTCCAGTCCTCGTCGAGGTCGAAACCTCTCAGGAGGACCGAAGGGGTATTCAAATACGGTGTCCGAAGACACGTAGAAACGCCTCTGTCGAAGTAGAGGAGGTGAAGTAGCTTGTTCGACCGGCCAGAACTGAGAGAGCCTTCTTGTCCGGAGACGAGAGACTAAACTGGTTCAACACAGTCGGCAAGCTCCGATTGCAGCAGACCCACCGTCGATTTGGGTTCCCTCTCGGGCCCCAAAACGACTCGAGCCGAGACGTGGCTCTGCTGGTGGGAACGGCGATCCTTCCCCGAGGTCGTTGTGCTGACGAATCAGCACCATAACCTCGGCAAAGTTCCTCTGGATCTCGGAAGTCACAGCATCTTGCAGAGTAGGACTGTTAAGCCCTTCGAAACAAGAGCATATTCCGAGAACCTTCCTCCTAAGAAGGGGGAACAGCGACAGCCCTCTCGGTCTTCTCCATCCACTTACGCATACGTCCTGGCCGGTCCAAGAACCGTGCCTGGCACGTAGGGCGTCGTGGTGGGATCAGAGGGGCGCACCCCTCACGATCACTCCTCAATACCTCGCTCCTCCCGGTGTAAGCCCGAGAAGGTTGAAAGTACGGGAGAGGCAGACCTGACGCTCCCTCCTCGCTCGCTGGCAGAAACCAGCAGGCTTGGAGGGCTGCAGGCGATCGTCAACCCGCGGTGTGGCGATCGAGCTGCAGGCCTGGTCAAACCGTCTCGCTGTGGAGAACGGCTGGACTGAGCACAGCAGCCCCGATCTCGAGTGTCAGAAGAGCTGGTGCTGGTTGCCGTACCCGATCGCTCTGTGAGAGCGACGGTCAGGGCGACCTGCAGGCTCCACTGTCACGGTGAGACCGGTGCTTGTCCTCACGGCACGTCACGTTGCTGGTTCCAGCCGTGGCTGGCACCGCGAACGGGGGGACCTCTTCCCAGCCTCAGCCCGTGGCCGGTCGTGGACCACCGTGACCGTCCCCGGGCCCCGGGTAGGGCGCCAGCTGGTCGCCGCGAGAGCGAGAGCTGGTCTGGTGAGAGTCGTGTGACGGCTGTCACCAGTCTTCCGCTCCGTGCCGTGAACCTGACGCTAAGCGGGCTCAGAGGTCTGGTTCCTGGCTGCACGGTCGCTGGTAGGCAACCGTACACTCGGTACCTCCCGCGAAACGAGAGGCCGAGACGGAGCCCTGATGCAGTGGCAGAACCACTGACACCAGGCGAGGAAGTACCGGTGTTAGCCGGTACCCCTCTGGTCCCCGTAGTCTCCTTCCTTGCGGAAGAAGAGACGGGCCCCCGCTCCCGAAGGAGCAGGAGGACCAGCGGAAGGAACCCTCCCGTCCCACCGAGGTGAGACGGGTCCCGAGAAGCTCCCGAGGGAGACTTCTTAGGAGGGAGGAGGCAACCTTCTTCTTCCTCGGCTGTGAAGGCTTAGAAGTCGAAGGGGAAGAGGCGGCAGCCGACGACGATGAAGAAGATGAAGACGACGACGACGACACCTTCCTCCTCTTCTTCGTCAGCTTCCTCAGGACAGACGTAAGCTCTGCTATCCATGGGCGGAGCCGGGCCTGCTGTAGCCGAAGCCACAGGGCCCGGTACCGCACCTGTACAGACAGACCAAAGTCTGGGGTAGTACCACCACGAAAACAGGGACGACGTCAGCAGGTTATGGGCATCTCAGGAACAGCAGGCACAGCCAGCACAGCATCGGCAGGGACAGCCAGCGCAGCAACGGCAGGGGACAGCCAGCACAGCAACGGCAGGGACAGCCAGCACAGCAACTGCATGGACAGTCAGTACAGAATCAGCAGATACGGGCATGGCAGCACCGGAACACAGGAGGTGGAGCAGCAGCCAGCAACATCCTGGTACCGGCAGCAGGTCCAGGGGCGAGCTCTAGGGCAGCGGAAGTGTGGTCGCGGCAGCGCGGCAACCACGAGCGGCGGCGGCACGCCCCCCTCTCGGTACGGCGAACGGCACTTCACAGCGGCTGTAGGCAAGACTGTTACCACGTGAGGCGAGTACACCAGGTGAGGAGGGACATCGTCACCTGGAGTCGATATCGTTGTCGTGGTCACCACTCCATGGGTGACCGCAGCAGGCCCAGACATAGAACCGCCGGCCTGGACACTAGGCACGCCCTGCAATCGACGGACACCCATACCTCACCAAGGTCCACCCTCGTGGCAATAGCACCTGCGGAAATAACAGTAGTAGTGATTAGTGGGGGGGAAGTCCCCTCGCGCGGGGGGGTGAGCCCCACACCGAACGAGCGGAAGACCCCGAATACAATTGTATATCGGGCACCGAGCGCCCTCCCCCGCGCTCGACGGATCGGGCGAGGAGAAGAACCCAGATAACCTCCCCCCCCGAAGGGGAAGGGCCATCTGTGGGAGCTGAGTGGGGGGGGGGGGGGGGGGGGATTCTCGTTCCCCACCCCCGCACAGCACCCATGTACCCAACAATAATAATAAGAGCCCGAGAGCAATCGTGCCCTCGGCACCGAATGCAAGGGCAAGAGGATCAATTCCCTGACTGAGCGGAACTTGAACCAAAAAAAAAAAATATTGATGCAATCAATAATAAAAGGAATAACATGAAAAAGAATCTTGCATTACGATTCACTTCACAATGAATAAGGGCTCGGAGCGAGCGCATTTGCGCCCTCGGTACCGAGCGCAAGGGTAAAAGGATCCATTCCCGATTATGAACGGAAACCTTGATCCATAATGAATTGATGCAATCAAAATATATATGAAAAATGAAAAAGAATACTGCGCTTGCGATTTCACTTCATACAAAATAAAAAGGGGAAGGATCAATTCCCGGGAAATAGCGGAAACATTGATCCAAGTAAATAATGCAATCTCAATAAAATATGAAAATGAAAAAGAACTGCACTTGCGATTTCACTTCATTCAAGTAAAAAGGGGAAAAGATCAATTTCCGGGTAAGAGCGGAAACTGATCCAAAATGAGTATTGCTACAATCAAAATAAATATATGAAAATGAAAAAGAATACTGTACTTGCGATTCCACTTCCATACAGAATAAGTTTTCGTGCCGAGCGCATTCGCTCGGCAACGAGCATACAGGTCAAAAAAATATAAATGAAAAGGGCACTTACTTACGATTTTCATCTACACATTTTCAACCAAAATATAAGCTCGGAGCGAGCGCTCTCCCGCCCTAGGCACCCGAGGCATACACAATACGAGGATCATTTTCTTTCTGGGAAAAATGAATTCCCGCACTTACGCCCTTCAGTCCCGGCACTCGGGTAATCGGAGGGCGTGGAGAAACCAAGATCCTTTAATTCACAATTGAATTCAATGGAAATAAATATGAAATGATTGTACTTACAATTCAGTTTCACTAGATAAATAGAAAAGAAAAACACAACCATGCGAAAGCAACGACGATGAAGCGGGCAGAGAGCGATGATACACGTCTACACGCCAGCAGGCCGAAAGCAAAAGTGATTTGTTTACCTCCCAGTCGCGCGCGCGCCTGTCGGACAAGCAGTTAACTACCGAACCCCTTGTTCGAAAGCTTACGACCTATCCAGCTGCCGCTAGTACCTTCCTATTGTAAAAGGACCGAAGGTTTGTATGCCGTGTCGGAACAAATCATCTTTGAAGCAAATGTTTGCTCACAAAAATGTCACTTTTACACTATGGCAATAACAAATAAATAAATCACTTTCTCTTCAAATGTTTCACAAACATAACATCTTATGCTGTACTTTGGGTAATAGCTTTGAATAACTTGAGGAAACCAAAAAACACAAAAAATGTTATGCTATCCACCTTTCAGAACACCAAATAATGTACTACAGTGCAATAAAGTTTTATATATGAGTTTGTCACCAATTATAAAGAACTAACAACTCACAATAAAAATTCCATGTTCAATTATATACTATGTATCTATAGCAATCATTGATAGAAATCTAATTACCTTCGTCTGCTGGACACTTATAAGATCAGGTGATGGAAGTGGATTTTTGCCCGTTTTTCCTACCGATTCTTTATGGCTTTCTACATCAACAAAAGATGACACTTTACTTAAAACTTTATGAATTTCATGAAGGACAGCAATCACATAGCATCCATAGGCAATACTGAAAAAAATAATAATAATAAGTGTGGTACACAGCCCTACTTAATCAAGCTAATATGAAGTTGCACCTAGCTTAGAATCACTTATAGCCTAAATTGAAACAATCTTTGTAGTATTCAGAAAGTGAGTTTTGAGCTCCCATGAAAAGATAGAATTTTTCACAATGCACAGCACATAAATCAGAAGGAAAGTTTTCAGTGTATGCAATAATTCACTATACAATAAACATCCTGTTCATGCATAAAACTGAATTCTGAAAGTTTAAAATTTCCAAAATAAAAATTTATGAGTCTTGTAGAATTCTTTAGGAATTTGCTGACAAACTGGCTCCTGAGCTTTGATTTCCTTTTTGTTTTATTTAATTCAGTGGTATCCAAGCTACAAAACATGTAGCTCAAAGGGGAGATGTTGTGGTAGGCTGAGTTTGGTTGTGAGAAGAGGCTTGTGTTTTTGAAACCATGGTGCTTTGTTTTTAGTGGTTGTGTGTTGGTGCTGTTTGGTTGTTTTTGTGTTTTATGTTGTGAATGTCTGACATGAAAGTTGGTATTAATTAATGTTTCTTTTCTCTCTTTTTACTTGCAGTTTGCTAAGTGTGTCAGGGTAGAGTGATTTGCTCCCTTTCAACCTATGGTATAAGCAGCTTGAGAAATTAGGATTATAAGAGAGGCCAATCACTGTAGAAGAGTTGTTGCAAATAGATGAAGGGACAAGGTAGAGAAGTGATAAGGAACATAGAGAACGTGAAGCTGCTAGATCGCAGAAAAGAACCAGAAATGCTTGGTCAGGCTGCTCTTCTTCCCGTTCCTCCATTACTGTTGTATCTACAGTACTGATGGGAATTGTGGTGAAAAGTCCGTTGGAGTTGCTGTTGGCCTACTTTGTGAATGTAACACTTGATGAAACAATAAAAGACGCAGAAATTGATACAGTGGATTACATGATGCTAAACCCTAAAAGGTGCGATCTAGACACTTGCCGCAAATGAAGTTCAATAGCAGGAAAGAAACAAAATATTACTAGGTGAGGGCATCCTCTCCAATAGGAAGAAGGATATTGACAACTTAATATGCACTGATTGATGATGAGCAAGCTAACTTTCAATCCGAAGAAGTTTCAAAGACCATAGTTGGGGGAAAACTTTAGTATCGGAGGAGGTTCTTTTGTTAGTATTAATACGGGAGGATTGTACATTTAGAATGAAGTTTATTAGATAGGGGTTTTTAATTAGGAGGAGTTGGGGGGGAGGGGGGGGATCCAGGATAAGTCTTGAGGAACTATAGTTAAGTTAGGCTGAGTTAGGTATAGGAGGATAAGTTTGTCAGATTAAGGTTCTTTATTATATGGCCACTGTAGTATTAAGGTAATAAATTAGGTGAAGGAAAGCTGAGTTTCATTGAATAACCTCCAAATCTGTTCCCACCATATTGCCCCAATTGTGTCTATACCAGAGCCCCGTACATAACAATTTGGAGCCCAACGTGGGGCCTTTTGATAGTAAAGCAAGAGTGGGGTGCATAATTGGAGATGGCAGAGGGAGCAGGTTTGAACAGTGTTGGGTCAGGTTGGAATGAGAGGTGGGATAGGCAGACATACATGATGATCAGCATTCAGGATAAGTTAGAGGAAGCCTAGGCAAGGGAAAATAGATTGGTTATAAGGACAGAGGTGATGGATGACAAAGTGTGTGAGATGGGAAAGAAAATGGCCAATAAGACTATGAGTAGCCCTAGTGTTGAGAAATGAAGACAGAACGATGAGGTAAAAGGTGCAAGGAAAATGATCCCTGAGAAAGGAAAGGAAGTATCTGCCATAGATGAGGGCTGTATGAGTGAAGTGAGTAAATGTCATGAGGAAGAGAAAAGTAAGAAAAGAAAGGGAAAGAAGAAAACACAAAAGGGGAAAGGGGTGAGGAAAGAGGAGTCTAGTTCCCAGATTTGGAGGAGTGGCTCAGACTCAGAAGTTGAGAATGATTGAAAGAGTGGAAGTGGAAGTGGTAGTACATAGTAGTACATAGTAGTAGTATTAAATGGTCGAGTGAGGCAGAGGAGAAAGTGGCCAAAACAGTGTTCCTGAGGGAGGTTCCCCGATTGGGAAATTTAGCATGTCTCCAATTCAGAGGGAGAAGATAAACATGGACATGGATCATCACACGCCCATGTACGTGATGAAGGTCCTACTCTCACTGTTCATTTTCCAAAGTCAGGTTGGGATACCTTAGCCAGGAGTGATCTTCTCCCTGATGTTCTCACTTATATCGTTCTACATTACACGGACGTGTATGTGCCTCATCACTGGTCTGTGTACATAGTTCATCGATCGTCCATGTACTTGACCCATAGCATGGAGGGAGGAATGTGCCGGATATGTAACAGGGCTGGAGGATTGGCAGTAAAGGTATGTGCCAGGTTTGTTGAGTTGGTTACAGTTGCAGGAATAAGGCTGCAGGAGGAGGATTTTTACATTGTGGATAGAGTGAATGAGAGGTATAAGTTACTGGGGTAAGAATTTTTGAAGAAAAACAAGGTATAAAAGTGCTCTTGAAACAAGAAATAATAGAGATACAAATGGGGAGTGAAACTAGTGTGAAGTTGTATGTGGAGGAGGTTGGACAAGTAAGTTTAAAGATGGTTTCTGGAATGGAGATGTATGCAGCGGGGGACGTACCATTGCCAAGAGATTGGGGAGCGTGTGGAGTGTGAAAGTAGGGTGGAGAATCAATGTTGGAGTCGGTGCAAAAGGTGAAATATTCATGTTAGATAGAAGCTCTGCTGCTATGTTTAATGGAATTATGGATGTAAAGGGCCTAAAGGTGTGCATACAGGTGTGCGGGGATGTGATGTGAAAAAGGACAAATTTCCAAAGACAATTTGTATTTTTCATAGCTACAAACCTTAGGTCTTAAAAAAAGGATAATTTTCTAGCGCCTACCTGGATCCTGTTAAATCGCAGATGGAAAGCAAGGAATCTTGTGAGATCTGGCAACACATGCGTATATCGAGTGAAAAATGGTCAAGGACCACGCACCCACGCTACTGTGTTCAGTCTTTCCCAACCCAGGATGTCATAAGAAGAGAGGGGCGGCTAGAGGTGGGCAGTACAATGTTAAGACCTCAGGTTTGTAGCATTGAAAAATACAAATTGTCTAAGAAAATTTGTCATTTGTTCATATGCGAACAAACCTTCGGTCTTAACAAAAGGATAGACTTATACTTGGAGGGAGGTACAGACATCCTAAACCAGCTGGGGGGCCTACCCACCAGTCCAGCTCCAGGAGAAATATCTACTGGAGAGGGATTGATGCCTGTGAAAAGCTAGGTACAGTGATATCCAACAACTCAGCCACTGAGTTACGTACAATGATATATGGGACGAATCATTGTATAGGGAACCAAAAAGAAACTTTGACTGTCCAATAACAAACCACTGCGCCAGAGTTCGTTACCACTCCTTACTTCCCCTTGCTAAGGAGCGGAGTATATGCTACTGAATAAAGGTTGGTTATTTGCATACCAAGCAACCAAACTTTCAGTATGCTACCTTACTCACCTGCATCAGACCAGTCCAGCGAATGACGTGTCTATTCCTCAACCTACCCGAAGGAAGAAGGAAAGGTACAAAAGAAAGAAAGACCAGCCAACTCACTCATTCTCTCATCCACACAATCATCTTAGGTAAGATACAAATGTGCCCTCATAAGGGTAATGATGAGTTACACAATCTGTTGGGCAGCCACTACAGGACCCAGGGAAAACGTGTCCATAGATCTGTGGGCAACATCCTTAAGATAGAAAGAGGTGAACGTGGACTGGGTAACCAAGTACCAGCGCTCAGCACTTCATGAGCAGCCAAATTCTTCTTGAAAGCCAGAGAGGGACCAATACCCCTAATGTCATGTACTCTAGCCTGCACAGACGTGGCAGCAGAATCATCAAGAGTCAATCAAATACGCCTGTCTGATGGCTTCCCATATCCAAAAAGAGATTGTATTCTTGGACACCTCTTTCTTTGTACGCCTCGTGCTAACAAAAAGCCTACGACAACCTAGCCTAAGGTGCCACGTCCTTTTAAGGTAGCAACACAGAGCCCTGACAGGACATAGTGTGCTTTACATCATAGCTCAGACTGTGCAGCTTCCCCACTCTCTTCGAAGACGCCAAGGCCAGGAGGAAAACCGTTTTGAGTGTCAAGTTCCTGTCTGATGAACGATGCAAAGACTCATACAGAACTTTAGTGAAACTTCTCAAGACCAAGGAAACATCTCACATTGGGGGCTTGAGCTCTCTAGGAGAACAAGACAGCTCAAACCCCTTAACTAGCAAGGAAAGTTCCCAGGATGAGATGTCGATACCTCTAAGGAAAGTTCCCAGGATGAGATGTCAATACCTCTAAGATATAACACTAAACTCAGGGCTGCCCTGTAGCATCTAATGGCGGAAAAAGACAAACCTTTCTCTTCTCTGAGAAGGTCAAAAAGTCTGCTATGTGCTGAATAAGAGGTTCAGAGTGGAGAAAATCCCCGTTTGCGACGCCAATCACCACTTCCTCTATCACATCCTTGTCTAGCATCTTCTGCACTTCCTCCTGGAGAGCCAAGAACTTTGGAGAATCTGGGGATACACCCGCCTGAGCAGAGGCTTGTCCGAGAGCGGGGGAGAGAAGTCGAATGGCAGTAGATACCCCATCGGATGGACATCTACCAACTTCTCTGCCTCATAACTTTGTCACTTGGCCACTGGCCCACCAGGTACCCTCTCACCTGTGGCACAGGAGAGGGAGAGGTGCCTAACCTATCAACGACCCCCTTACTTCTGCCCCTGGGGCCCCTTCTCGACTTGAAAGAGCAGGAGCAAAAGGGACATTGGTCCTCTGACCTAGACTGGGATGAATGGGAAGGCCCTGCCAAAACCGTCAGTCTTTGGTGTCAGCCCGGCGTCGGCCTATCGCATCCTCCAGCTCAGTCCAAGGGAACAAAAACTGAGATTCTAAAAGGTCCCCATTCCTCAATGCCAACAAGGACTCAGAGTCAACTGATCTTTCTATCCTAGGCAAAGCTGCGTCTCTTCTGATCAGGAGAATATTAGCCCACAAATTGACACTGAGGTGTGCAAGATACAAGAAAGCCTTGCCCACAGACTGCAACAAACTGGCAAGAGAAGAAGCACTCACCAACCCCTCTGGGGGCCTCTCAGACACTATTTTGGCAATGATTGTCGACCAGAAGTCCAACCAAGAAACCGCCTGTAACATGGAGGCTGCCGTTGACTCCAAAGCCGAGGCATCCTGTGAAGACAAGGATGGAACCACCGACCTCACCTGCTCCAGAGTCAACCCTGGCTTCAGACGAATGATGTCCAGGTTAAGATGACGAGACATTAAGTAGGCAAAGTTTGTAGCATAGTACTTCCTATGCCTCGTGAGTGGAGGGGGAAGCAACTTGGAAGAACCCCTAGAGCGAAGAGACCCGTCCCAATCTGACAGAGGCGTTTACCTTATGCAAGACCGACTGGACATGCCCCAATAAGGGAAGTTGAAACGACGACTTGGGATCTTACATAGCCCTCAGCAACGCTTTCAAGCAGGAAGGAGTGAAAGATGACCGAGCCTCAGTCCTACTCAACAAATTGTTGAACCCATGAATGAGATCGACAACTTTGGTAAAGGAAGAAAAAAAACTCTTGTGTGTCTCCCTTCTGCTCCAGCAACGGAGACCGACGACGAGAAGAAGATGCAGGCTCATCCAATGCACCTTCCTCATGTAAATCAACAGAAGAGCCAGCAGCCAAACAGCCCGAAACGCCAACCAACATGTCTGGCTGAAGCCAAGCACCAACTCCTGCGACGAACCGACCACAACACTAGGAATATCACCACGCACACTCCCAATAGATGACTTAAATATGTGGCCACGTACATGTACGTGTGGGGCGGACGCACGTACGTGCGAAGGAGAAGCGCCTCGAACACTTTACAAAGAACAAGAATTCCTTGGAGTCAAACCCTGGGTAGCATCAAGGGGAGGGGGAGACAAACACTCTTGCTGCAATATTTCCACGTTCACAACCTTCGATCTCTTCACAGGCGTCTTGAGATCCTTACGGCAATGAAAAGGCCCTGGCACCGGAGAAACAGAAGAATCAGCAACATGCACATGAATGCGCGAGGTTGCAACACACTCGCGACTCAATGCAGAGGACGAAGCCGCCACTGAAGATTGCACAGGGAATGAAACACTAACACTCAGGAACACTAACACTAGTAGGAACACAGGCGTGCCGCTCCTCACTCGTAGGCGAAAAAAAAGCAAAGTCCTCAACCTTCCAACGCTTGATACGCCAACGCGGTGGAGATGGGGGAGAAGGAGAGGATGACAGCACTGACTCCTTACACCATCTCTTTGCAGGAGGAGGGGGCAGCGCAACACGCTTGCTTCCAGTCCTCTCAGCCGACATTGCAGCAAACCCATCTTCCAAAAAGAAAAAAAACAAAAAACAAAAGTCCAATCTCTTAAGAACCACCTGACATAAAGCCTCAGCAAGAGAAGGAGGTGATGACATGGATGGGAGATGGAGCATATTGGATGGCAGCAATGACGTAACAAGAGCAAATGATGATAACACAGATGAGCGAGGCAGCGCAGCAGAGGAAACTGGAAGAGATGTCATCGACGGAAGTGACATCACTAGCAGCGCTGATATCACGGCTTCCCTTTGACCTGAGGAGGAAGCAGGCGCCACTAGCAGAGGGATACACAATAGCTGACCCCGTGATGTCAACAGCAGCGCAGACGCCACAGCTTCTCTCTGACTTGAAGAAGCGGCAAGCGTCACTGGCGGAGCAATACAATATGGCTGACCCCGGCTACCAACGAAGATGAGGCCAGGAGGCCATTACATAATAAATCACCCTGAGAGCCTCCCAATACTTCCAACAACAAATCGATGAAAGAAAAGGAAGGAGACAAAGGTAATACACTCGTTAAGGGGTGTGACTGCAACAGGAGACGTAGCATCGGGAAGAGGAGATGAAAATCCCTCCCACGAAAGAAGGGTAGAAACTCTACAATGCTCCATCTTACTATAAAATATCTTCCACTGCTCTCTAGGCCAAATACGACATTCTGGGCAGGGATTCGTTATGGTACAAACATTAGAACGACACCTAATGAAAGTGGAGTACGGGTCTGTCGCTAAAGAAACTAGGATACAAGAACATGGGAAACCTTGAATACCCGGGAACATACGTTGGCAAGGCCGAGAAGGATCAGAAGAAGCCATAATACAAGCACATATACACAGAATCACAAGCAAAAACAGGTAATGACCCGGGTAAAAGGCCACGAGAATGCAACCGCAACTCCCACCCAGGCGGTTAAGAAAAAGACTGAACGCAGTAGCGTGCGTGCATGGTCCTTGACCACTTTTCACCCAATATATGCACGCCATTTAACCAGATCCAGCTAAGCGCTAGAAAATTATCCTTTTGTTAGGACCAAAGGTTTGTTCGCATATGAACAAAGGAAAGGTGAAGAGGCATACATCTGGGTGGTAGGTTGGGAAGCTTAAGAAGTGTGGTCGATTGGAGTAATGATAAACACATTATGGGATATGACGTGAAGGCTGTAGGGGAATGGTCAGAGGAGTGAAGTAAAGTAAAGCTAATCTAGTTGAAAAAAATAGACTGGGAGCTCTATAGTGTCTTAACTGCATCAGTCACCCGGTCCAGCATGTAACAGTCCATTTACTCTGCCTGCGAGAAGAGAATAGATTGAAAGGAGACGAAAGAGAGCCACTCACTCCCGCAGTCATACTCACATTCATACCGTACAGGAAAGGAGAGATGCAAACTTGTCCTGTTAAAGGAGCTAGGTAAGCTACACAACTTGTCGAGCAGCCACCACCAGTCACAAGGAAGAAATTTACAAGGACACGTGTGCAATATCCTGAAGGTAATGTGAAGTGAAAGTGGTCTGGCGCGACCACACCCCCGTCTTCAATTCCCATTGAACCAACAGGTTCTTACGGAATGCGAGGGAAGGGCCAATACCCCTGAGTTTGTGAGCTCTCGGACAAGGGGTCACGATGTTGTCTTTGCCAGCAGCAAAATACACTTTCCTGATCGTCTCACAAAGCCAAAAAGAAATAGTGTTCTTAGACGCCTCTTTCTTGGAAACTCCAGTGCTAATGAAGAGTTGTTGACATTCAGGGTGGGGATGTTGAGTTTTCTTCAGATAGCGCCGTAGCACTCCAATGGGACAAAGCAGCATCTTGTCTGGATCATCACCAACAAAGTCACTCAAGGAGGGGATTGTGAAAGACTCGAACCAAGCGTCAGGGACCAATGGGTTCTCAGTCTTCGCTACGAAGTTCGGGATGAAATAGAACACAACTGATTCCCATCCCTTTGAGTGTTTTACACTGAAGGAAAGTCCATGCAGTTCACCAGTTCACCAACTCTCTTCGCCAATACTAGGACAAGAAAGGAAACGGTCTTGAGGGTCAGACCCGTCTGAGGATTCTCGTAAGGGCTCATACAGTGCACAAGTCAGGCTCTTCAACATGAAAGTCACATCCCACCCAGGAGGCCTGAGATCCCTGGGTTGGCAAGACCTTTAGAAGCTTCTCATGTGAAAAGATATCTCTAGAGAGGAAGAAATATCTACACCTTCAGCTTTAAGACTAGGGCTATTATGGCCCTATTGCCTTTTACAAATGAAACAGAGAAGCTACTCTCAGTGAAGGAAGATGAGGAAATCCACGACCTGCTGAAGAGTGGTTCTGACTGGAGAGATATCCCATCTATGACACCAACCACAAAAGACAGCCCACTATCCCTGGTATACGGCTGCAGAGGACTGTCCGAGGTATCCACCCACCTTTGGTGGTGCTAAGCAAGAAAAGCTTCTCGCTCACAAGAGACAGTGGATACCATCAGCCATGAAGACATGGAATGCACTGCCTGATGGTACGATTCTATGTGCAGTGAACACAGAAGGTAGTGCCAGAGAGGAATCTCTCTTGGTGCCTCACAAAGCAGAACCAGAAGGTCAGGGTACCAAATGGCCTGAGGCCATTTGGGAGCCACCTGAGATTCGAGGTGGTCAACGCTCAGCTGATCACCTTGCGAATTAGACAAAACGGAGGAAAGGCAAACACCTCGAAGTTGTCCCATGGATGTTGGAACACGTCCTGTGCAGCAGCCCATGGGTCCAGTACAATGAAACAGAAGGTCTGCAACTTCCTGTTGTACTGGTTGGCAAACAGGTCTATGACTGGTTGCCCCCACAGGTTGAACAGCCTTTCCATTATGTTTGAGTGTAGGGACCACTCTGTCCCTATCACTTGCTTCTCGTGGCTGAGCTTGTTGAGCACTGTTCCTCTGGCCTAGGTTATACCCAGCCAAAGGCTCTTACCAAGTGGGCTATTGCCCACTCATGCACCTGCATCATCAACCGGTGAAGCGAGCAGGATATGTGACCCCCTTGCTTGACAGACATATGCCACTACTATGGTACTGTCACTCATCTATACTATCACTCGATCCTAAAACTTTTAGGAGGGCCAGAAAGGCCGCCTTGAGTTCCAGGATATTGATGTGAAGGTGCTTGTCATGACAGTTCCACACCCCTGAAGTCAGCAACACTTCCAGGTGTGCGCCCCATCAGTTGGTCGTTACATCCAAAAACAAAAGAATGTCCAGAGGGGGAATAAGATCTACAGTGGCTCCCCTGTCTTCCCAGAGGATGCGTACCAGACCTCCAATGAATAGCTAGAACCCACAAATACTTGGAACCCTCCTCTAAAGAGTTATATCTCTGAGGGTGCCTCTTCACCTTCACAAGCCCCACCACCACATCAAGGCATCGAGCCATTGGTGGGGAATTAGTATGTTGTTATGCCTAATTGCCTGATTGTATACAAAGTTTTTAAATATAAAAATATATTCTTATTGTTGTTGAACCTTAAAAAAATATTGTTTTACATTATTAACATCAACACTTACCTTGGACATCGGCGACAACCCCACCCGCCAACCCCAACTCAGAGCGGGAGAAAGAGAAAAATTGAGAAAAATTAAAAATTGAGAGAGAAAATCAGAAAAAAGGAAAAAATTATAAAAAGAAAATAGAGAAAAAAAATAAAAATAGAGAAATAGAGAAAATTAGAGGAAGAGATAGAAAAAGAGGGGGAATAGAGCAAAAAGGAGAAAGAAAAACGAATGTCTACCAAGGTTTAAAGTCCGTGAGAAAGCAGTCTGAGGTGCAACACTTACCGTATATCAGATTTGGTGACATCATCAGCATTAGAGAGTAGTTTTATGACTGATGCCTGAATTGAATTTTGTATTTCTAGTTCAACATCACTGCCTTCATGAGATGAACCTGAAGGTCCTAGACATTCAAAACCCTCCTCTTTCAAGCTAGATAAAAGTTTCTCAGCATCTTCTAAAGAATTATTTCCAGGTGAACCTGAAATGTCAAGGACAGAATTAGGAAAACGGACAACTGAAAGTTGAAGATCAAATCAAAACAAAATACAATTGAAAAAATTACAATATATTTTAAAGTAAATTGTATTTTTACTAACATACAAACCTGAGGTCCTTTACATTAGAAAGTAATTCCTTCACATTAGGAATTACTTTTAGCAAACCTGGAAAACAGTCGCTAGACTTTTGAACAAGGTGGTTAACTACCATTCGGTTGGTGGGAGTCCTGCCCGCCAGAATGTAAACATGATATTGTTATAATACAATAAAGTTTCATACATACTTACCTGGCAGATATATACTTAGCTAAGACTCCGTCGTCCCCGACAGAAATTCAAATTTCGCGCCACTCGCTACCGGTAGGTCAGGTGATCTACCTGCCTGCCCTGGGCGGCAGGACTAGGAACCATTCCCGTTTTCTATCATATTTTCTCTCTTCCACCTGTCTCCTGCGGGGAGGCTGGGTGGGCCATTAATCGTATATATCTGCCAGGTAAGTATGTATGAAACTTTATTGTATTATAACAATATCATTTTCATACAATGAACTTACCTGTCAGATATATACTTAGCTGATTGGCACCCTTTGGTGGAGGGTAAGAGACAGCTAATATGGAATAGACAGGTAAACAACATATGTTGTAGGTATAAAAGAAAAAACCTTGGTTCCTACCTGATAGGTGGTAGACTTCGTGGCTGTAGCCCGGTAGTCTGCATCACCTCAAGACTTTAGCGAGATATTAGATCTATGGCTAGAGTTCTTGTGGGTCTGTCGATGGGTATATGAACCGCTTACTCGGCAGAGCCTGAAAGGACTTTGTCAATGGGTACTGGACCACTTCTATGACAACACACCTTATGAAGGAGCATAACCAATCCCGACCACCTGATCCTAACCACCATGTTAGTATATAGAATTGTTCTGAGTTATCCCCGAACTCATTACAAACAACCCATAACTCGAAACGAAACGCATTCATACAAAAATTCTAAAAAAAAAATTTTAATACTCCTCTAAAAGATATCACAAGAGTTCCTTACTGAACAACAGTGACTGGCCGCCAGTGCAGCACCGAGCCCTCTTTGTCAGCAGAAATCTAGAACATATCTAGTAGAAGGTATGTACAAAGTTAAGGATTGGTGTTTGCTCCCGTACCCAGTATCGTATCCGCCGATACAAAAGGCCCCAGAGAAAAACATTTCTCGTAGGTCACGCGAACGTCTTTAAGATAGTGAGATGCAAATACCGAATTGCACCTCCAATATGTCGTATCAATGATTTTCTTTAGCGACATATTCTTCTGAAAAGAGAGAGACGTCGCCACTGCTCTAACATCATGAGCTTTTACTCTTAAAAGCGGAAAAGAGTCGTCAGGACAGAACTTGTGAGCATCTGTAATGACGCTCCTAATGAAGAAAGCTAATGCGTTCTTAGACATGATTCTTGTGGGGTCCTTAATCGAAACACCAAAGACTTTGTCTAGAGCCTCAAATTTGTTTCTTCTTTGTAAGTAGAACTTCAAGGCTCTTACCGGGCAAAGAGACCTTTCTGTTTCTCTCCCTACTAGACTCGATAAGCCTTTAATCTTGAATCTCTTGGGCCAGGGATTCGATGGGTTCTCATTTTTCGCTAGAAAAAGAGTTCTAAACGAGCAGAAGGCCGAGTCTCTGTTAAAGCCGACTTCATCTTCCAGGGCATGAAGTTCCCCAACTCTTTTGGCTGTCGCCAAAGATAGGAGAAACAAGCATTTCCTTGTTATATCCCTGAACGAAGCTAAATGAGGAGGCTCAAATCTGTCAGACGAAAGGAACTTGAGAACTACATCCAGGTTCCAGCTGGGAGGAGTTAGTTCCTTAGATTTTGTCGTTTCAAACGATCTAATCAAGTCGTGCAGATCTTTATTATCAGCAATCTCTAGGCCTCTGTTTCTGAAGACTGCCGAAAGCATGCTCTTGTATCCTTTGATCGTCGATACAGATAAGTGAGAGACCTCTCTCAAGAACAAAAGGAAATCAGCGATTTCGGTTATAGAGGTACTGGAGGAGGACAACTTCTTAGACTTACACCACCTTCTGAATACCTCCCACTTCGACTGATAGACTCGTCTAGTGGAAGCTCTGCGGGCTCTAGCGACAGCGCTTGCAGCTTCGCGAGAAAAAACCCCTCGCTCTGACAAGTCTTTCGATAGTCGAAAGGCAGTCAGCGCGAGAGCGGGGAGGTTTTGATGAAACCTCTCGAAGTGTGGCTGTCTGAGAAGATCCATCCTTTTTGGAAGGGATCTTGGGAAGTCTACTGTCCTCACTCCAGCACCTCTGCAAAAACCAATCTTGTGCTGGCCAAAACGGGGCTATCATGGTCATCCTTGTCCCGTTGGACGCTACAAACTTTCTCAACACTTGTCCCAGGATTTTGAAAGGGGGGAAAGCGTACACGTCCACATGAGACCAGTCTAGCAGAAGCGTCGACTACGAGAGCTCTTGGGTCTTCCACCACTGAACAAAAGACTTCCAGCCTTTTGGAAAGGAATGTGGCGAACAGATCTACGTGAGGAGTGCCCCAAAGATCCCAAAGACTCTGACACACCTCTGAATGAAGGGTCCATTCTCCTGCTCAGTCTGTCCGCCCTGACGTTTCTCGTACCCTGAACAAATCTTGTCAGGAGGGAGATGTTCCTCTGTGAGGTCCAAATTAGCCGATCTCTTGCTATCTCGTATAGAGACACGGAGTGCGTTCCTCCTTGCTTCCGAATGTAGGACAGGGCGGTAGTGTTTCCACATTCACTTGGACCACACTGTTTGTCACAAAGGGTTCGAAGAACTTTAGCGCCAAGTGAACTGCTAGAAGTTCTTTGCAATTTATGTGCCAGGACACCTGTGCTGCCTTCCAGGTGCCTGACACTTCTCTCGGTCCTAGTGTTGCTCCCCAACCCTTCTCCGATGCGTCTGAATACAACACTCGGCTTGGGTTCGGAACTTCCAGAGAAATTCCCTTGTTCTCTTTTAGAGGGACAACCACCATTGCAGGTGTGGTTTCATCTCCATTGGAAGGAGAAAACTGTCGGAGAGAAGTCCCGTCTTCCAGTTCCATGATCTCCTTAGGAAAAACTGAAGAGGACGAAGATGCAGTCTTCCTAGAGGAAAGAACTGTTCGAGCGAGGAAAGGGTGCCTAGAAGGCTTAACCATTCCCTCGCCGAAGTCCGTTTCTTTCCTAAGAAGAGAGAGACTTTTTCCAAGCCTCTCACGATTCTCTCTTGCGAAGGAAATACTCGAAAACCCCGAGAATCCATCTGAATCCCCAGATAGACCAAGTTCTGTCTGGGAATCAGCTGTGACTTCTCGAGGTTCACGAGTAGTCCCAACGCCTTTATCAGGTCTAGGGTCAAAGAAAGGTCCTCCAAACACTGTCTCTCTGTTCTGGCCCTGATGAGCCAATCGTCCAGATATAGAGAGATGTTGACGCCTTTGAGGTGAAGAAACCTCGCCACATTCTCATCAGGTTTGTGAAGACCTGAGGAGCTGTGGACAGGCCGAAACACAAGGCCCTGAACTAAAAAGATCCTTCCCCCCGTCATGAAACGGAGGTACTTCTTCGACGAAGGGTGAATCGGGACATGCAAAATAGGCGTCCTGGAGATCCAGCGACACCATCCAATCTCCTTGACGCAAAGCCGCAAGGACTGAGGCCGAGGTCTCCACAGAGAACTTCTCCTTTAGAACGAACTTGTTCAGAGCGCTGACATCTAGTACTGGTCTCCAGCCCCCGAGGCTTTCGGAACCAGGAACAAAAGCCGATTGTAAAACCCCGGAGAGTTTTGCTCTAGAATAATTCTATAGCTCTTTTGTCCCACATTTGATTCACCATCAGACGAAGAGTATCCCTCAGTACAGGGTCCTGTATCTGGCTGACAGTTCCCGCAGAATGGTCGTTAGGGAAGGACTGTCCTGGAAGGGGATAAGATATCCCGATTATCCCTTCCTGATTATGGACATCGAAGAGGCGTCCGAGTTTATGAGTGACCAGGCGTCTGCAAATTCGAGAAGCCTGGCACCCACTGGTGTTTGGAGGTTGTCTGTCTCACTTCCCTTTCTTAAAGGGACGGGAAGAAGCTTTACCTCTCCTCTCAGGACCTCTTCTCTTAGAGGGAGCTCTGGAGGGAGGGCCTCCTCGAAAGGGCTGAACCGTAGAAGTCGGTCCTTTCTTGTCAACCGAAACTAGGGGTCTCTTCTTCCTTGCAGTTTGCAGGAGAAGATCCTGTGTCGCCTTCTCAGTCAGTGAGCGAGAAATGTCCTTCACTAACTGAGAAGGAAACAAGAAGTCCGACATGGAGCGAAAACCAGGGGTGCTCTCTGTGAGGGAGAAACCGCCTTGGTTAAGAAGGCACTAAAAATACTCCTCTTCTTAAGGAGTACCGCTCCAAAAAGAGAGGAGATTTCTCCCGATCCGTCTTGTACTGCCTTGTCAATACAAGAAAGAATACTCAGAATGACTTCGGGGTCTAGACCTTCCGAGTCATGAGCCTTCTTAGACATCACCCCAAGGGACCAGTCTAGGAAAATGTTATTGTTATTATACAATTAAGTTTGTTCATACTTACCTGGCAGAATATATATATAGCTGTATTTTCTGAAGTCCGACAGAA
This sequence comes from Macrobrachium nipponense, assembly GCF_015104395.2. Classification (NCBI taxonomy): domain Eukaryota; kingdom Metazoa; phylum Arthropoda; class Malacostraca; order Decapoda; family Palaemonidae; genus Macrobrachium; species Macrobrachium nipponense. Next base: position 9,124,618 of record NC_061087.1, read on the forward strand.
TTTCAAAACTCGCGGCACACGCAGTGGGCGGCCAGGTGGTAGTACCCATTCCCGCCGCTGGGGAGGCGGATATCAGGAACCATTCCCATTTTCTATTCATATTTTATTAATGCCTCTGTCTCCTGAGGGGAGGAGGGCGGGCACTTTAATTATATATATCTGCCAGGTAAGTATGAACAAACTTAATTGTATAATAACAATAACATTTTGTTCATGCCACTTACCTGACAGATATATATATAGCTGAATCCCACCTTCGGATGGTGGGAAGAGACAGAATAGGATTTTTTAGGAAACTTAAATTAAGTAGATGATATCATCTTGGTTCCTCACCTGTTTGCAAAGTAGACTATGTGATTACTGTCACGTAAGGCTGCTTTTGCTTAAATCAGAGTTGCCAGCCAGGTGGAGACCTGTAGTGCTGGTGCGCTCTGGATTGATCTGTCAACGGGTACGAGGACCCTCAACATGACAAGACCATCGAGGCCATACAAATGAGGGCAACGAAGCAACTGACCACCACCTGACCAACTATTCACAAAAAAACCCCTTAAAACTAACTAAAGGATGGGAGATCTTCACATAAGACTCACCACAACCTAAAAACACAACAACAAACTAACCTAATCCTAACTAAGGGATAGGGAAGAGCTACTTCCGGACCCAAGACTGTGTCCGCAGAAACGTATGGCCCCAGTGCATTACAATCGTCATAAATCGTTTCTCACATCCCTTAGGTAATGTGAGGCGAAGACGGAGTTACTCCCTCAAAAGGTGCAATCAAGGATGTCCTTGATTGACATGTTCTTTTGGAAGGCAAGAGAGGTAGCGACAGCTCGAACTTCGTGCGCTTTCACTCGTAAGAGGCTCAAATCAGTCTTCTGGGAAAATGAATGAGCCTCCTTAATGACGTCCTTAGAAAGAAAGCAACAGCATTCTTCGATAAAGGTAACTCTGGTCTCTTCACAGAGCACCAGAGATTACCTGAGGGACCTCTTACCTCTTTCGTTCTATGCACATAGAACTTGAGAGCCCTGACCGGGCACAGGACTCTCTCTGGTTCTTGGCCACCAGACTTGACATACCCTTGATCTCGAAAGTCTTCGGCCAAGGGTTCGAAGGATTTTCATTCTTCGCCAAGAAAGTTGGGTTCAACGAGCAGACAGCATTGTCTCCTTTGAATCCATCAACTTGCTAAACGCTTGAATTTCACTAACTCTCTTAGCCGTCGCAAGAGAAGTTAGGAAAAGAGCCTTCCTTGTCAAGTTTCGAAGAGACGCTGCCTGAAGCGGTTCGAAAGGGCTTGACATAAGGAATTTAAGAACCACGTCAAGGTTCCATGACGGAGGTCTCATTTGAGGAACCTTCGAAGTCTCGAAAGACTTTAAAAGGTCATGAATGTCCTTGTTGTCAGACAGGTCAAGGCCTCTGTGCCTAAAAACCGCTGACAACATGCTTTTATATCCCTTGATGGTAGGGACCGCTAATTTCTGCACATTCCTGAGAAAGAGCAGAAAATCAGCTATCTGGTTCACAGAGGTCGAGGAAGAGGAAACTCCCTCCTTTTTACACCATGCCCTGAAGGAAGCCCACTTCGATTGGTAAACAGCTCTTGTGGAAGCACGTCTTGCATGTGAGATTGCTCTCGCAGCTGCTTTCGAAAAACCTCTCGCTCTGGCCAACTTTTCGATAGTCTGAACGCAGTCAGACCCAGAGCGGAGAGGTTTTGGTGAAACCTTTCGAAGTGGGGCTGTTTGAGTAGATCTTTCCTCCAGGGCAATGTCCTTGGAAAGTCTACAAGGAAAGACATGACCTCTGTGAACCATTCTCTCGCTGGCCACATCGGAGCGATCAGGGTCAACCTCGTCCCTTCTGAGGCCGCAAACTTCCTCATGACTTCCCCCAAAATCTTGAATGGTGGGAAGGCGTACAGGTCTAGACCCGTCCAATTCCAAAGCAACGCGTCTACCGCGATTGCTTCTGGATCCAGGACCGGGGAGCAATAAAAAGAGGAAGTCTCTTGGTCCTTGACGTCGCGAATAAGTCGACCATTGGACGTCCCCCACAACGTCCAAAGGTCTCGACAAACGTCTTCGTTCAAGGTCCATTCCGTCGGTAGGACTTGTTCCCGACGACTGAGAAGATCTGCCCTGATGTTTTGCACGTCCTGCAATGAAATCTCGTCAGGATAGTCACATTTCTTATCTTTGCCCACAGCAGAATCTCTCTCGCTAGGAAAACAACGTTCTGGAGTGTGTTCCTCCCTGATTTTTTAAATAAGCGAGTGCTGTGGTATTGTCCGAGTTTACCTGAACAATCTTGTTTCGCCCAAACTCCTTTCGAAGAACTGCAGGGACAGAAATACTGCTGCCAGTTCTTTGACATTTATATGCCAGGCTACCTGTTCCCCTCTCCAGGAGCCTGACACTTCCTTCCCTCCTAGTGTTGCTCCCCAGCCCGTGATGGAAGCGTCGGAGAACAACACTAGGTCGGGGTTCAGAAGACTTAGGGACACGCCCTCCTGAAGCTTCTGAGGGTCCAACCACCATCTTAGATGGTTCTTGATCGGAAGCGATATCCTCAATATGGCATTGAGATCGTCCTTGGCCTTCCACTCGTCCGCAAGGAAAAATTGGAGAGGCCTGAGGTGCAGTCTTCCCAAGGAAACAAACCTTTCTAGTGAGGAAATGGTCCCCAGCAGAATCATCATCCACCCTCGCCGAGCAAGTCTCTTTCCTTAGAAAGGCTGAGATCTTTTCTAAGCCTAGCCGCTGACGTTCCTGGGACGGAAACGCTCGAAAGCCTACTGAAAATCCATCTGAATCCCCAGATACACGATGGACTGTGTTGGGGTCAGATGCGACTTTTCGAGGTTGACCAGAAGTCCCAGGGACTTTGCTAGGGCTAAAGTGAACTGCAAGTCCTTCAGACACTTCTCTCTCGACGACGCTCTGATCAGCCAGTCGTCGAGGTACAGGGAAACTCTTATCCCCGAAGAGTGTAGCCACCTCGCTACGTTTTTCATGACTACAGTGAACACCATCGGAGCCGTGGTCAGGCCGAAACACATAGCTCTGAACTGCCACACTTTTTTGTCTAAGACAAACCTTAGATACTTTCTGGAAAGAGGGTGGATCGGGATGTGAAAGTACGCGTCCTGCAAGTCTAAGGACACCATCCAGTCGCCCGGTTTTCAAGGCTCCCAGAACAGAATGAGGCGTCTCCATCGTGAATTTGGTCTTTTTCACGAAAAGATTGAGCCTGCTTACATCTAGAACTGGACGCCAACCTGACGACTGCTTCGGTACTAGGAAGATCCTGTTGTAAAAACCAAACGGGGACCCCAGGTCCGCGACTTGTTCCACCGCTCTTTTGTCGATCATTTGTTGAAGATCGAATAATACTTTCTTCTTTTCTCCCTGATAGGATGGAGAAAGGTCTCTGGGAGTCGTAGAAGACGGAGGAAGATCTAAAAGGGGATCTTGTACCCCCTGCTCCCACGATCTTGAGGGACCAAGAGTCCGTGTCCCTCTCTCTCCACGCTCCCGCAAAAAACTTCAGTCTGGCTCCGACTGGTGTCTGAAGGACATGCTTCTCACTTGGAAGGCTTTGGCTTAAAGGAAGCTCTTCCTCGTGAAAACCCTCTCCCTCGAGGAGCTGCTCTCGAGGGGGGAGCCCCACGAAAGGGCTTAACTTTCTTCGGCGGTCGAACCGCAGCTGAAGAGGTTGAAGGTACGGCCGACCGTCTTGTAGACTGGGCCAAAAGGTCCTGAGTTGCCTTCTCTTGCAAACTGTTCGTCAGGTCCTTTACTAAAGTCTGGGGGAAGAGATGGTTCGAAAGAGGCGAAAACAGCAAATCCGCTTTTTGAGCTGGAGTTACCGAACGAGCTGTGAAGTTGCACAGCAAAGCTCTCTTTTTCAATAAAGCCGTTCCAAAATGAGAGACTATCTCCTCCGAACCATCCCTGACGGCTTTGTCCATACATGCTAACACGCTGGACAGCTCCCCCAGACTGAGAGATTCTGGGCTTCTCGCTTGTAGATCCAGAACTCCCAAACACCAGTCAAGGAAGTTGAACACTTCCAGCGTCCTGAGCAGACCCTTCAAATGATGGTCAGTCTCCGTAGAGGTCCAGGTTACTTTAGCAGAGGGTAAAAGAGACCTCCTCTGCGAATCAACTAGGCTGGAGAAATCTCCTTGAGCCGAGGAAGGGATACGAACTCCTACTTCATCTTTGGTTCTATACCAAATGCCCCCTTTTCCGCTAAGTCTAGCTGGCGGCAAGGCGAAGGTCGTCTTGCCTTGATCTCTCCTTCGTACCATCCAATCTTGGAGTTTCTTAAAGGCACGTTTCGTGGAGAGAGAAGTTTTCATCTCCACAAACTCCGGGGTTTTTCCAGTTTTAGATGAAGAAAACTGCGAAGGAGGAGACTTGGGAGCTGCGGGCTGAAACTTGTCTTCGAAAGAAGAACGCAAGAGCCGCACGAGGACTTTATAGTCCGAGATTGAAGGGGCCGCAGAAGGTTCCTCTTCAACCGAGTCAGCCGAACTACTCAGCTCTCCTTCTTCTCTAAACGGAAGAGGAGCCCGTCTGTCCGGAGAGGGGCGTCCTAATGTCGGGTCTTGGCTTAATTAAAGGACCCCTATCCTTGCTAGAGGAAGCCTTATTTCGGCTGTCTTCTCTATGACGCTTACTACTTGATGAAGGTAGAGCGTCCTGACGAGGACGAGCGTCCTTAGCGCCATCCGCGGCAGTCTCACTTGCCAGAGAAGCGTCCTTACGTTTCTCAAACGAAAGGGAAGACCTTTTCGCTGGAATACGTGCCTGTGCGCGTAAACTAGCGTCTTGGGGTACGACTTCTTGGTCGGAATCCCCAAAAGCGTCTTGAAAAGAGCCCTGAACGTCCTGGCGAGCTTCCTGCCAAGCGTCCTGCCCGAGCGTCCTTCCGAGCGTCCCTGCCGAGCGTCTGCCGAGCGTCCTGTCTAGCGTCCTGGCGAGCGTCCTGACGAACGTCCCTGCCTAGCGTCCTGCCAAGCGTCTGACGAGCGTCCTGACAAGCGATCCTGACGAGCGTGCCTGCCGAACGTCCCTGCCAAGCGTCCTGCCAAGCGTCCCGCCTAGCGTCCTGCCTAGCGTTCCTGACGAGCGTCCTGTCGAACGTCGTGCTGAGCGTCCTCCTCAAAAGCGTCCTGACGTAACGTCCTTCTAGAGGACGAACGAGATCGGCGAATCGCCGAAGGAGAAGCGATCCGGCGAACGAGACGAAGTAGGTGAGGGAGAAGGAGACTGCTTCGTCCTCTTGACGGGCAGTCTAAGGTCCTTCCTCCGCTTAGGCTCGACTGCTGCGGGTCGAGGTCCTCTGAGCCATAAGCGTGGATAGCTGGTCCTGAAGGGACAAAAGAATGTTCTTCGTCGGGGAAGAACGAACAGAGGAAGCATGGACTGATCGTCTGCGACCAAGACGATGGGGCGAGGGGGACGCCTCCTTCCTTCCTTTCTCACAGGTACAGCTACCTGCTTCTCAGGTTACACGCGCCTGTGCAAACACGCAACCCAGCGTCCTCATCGGAGGAGATCTTACCCCCTTTTCTGAGGCGGAAAAGCGTCGTACGCATCCTCCGACGAAAGTGCGAAACAGGACGTGAAGCGTCCTCCGCACGAAACGTCCTTTTCAGAGGACGAGAGTCTCTCCGAGCGCTCCACCCCTTGCGCGGGGAGGACGCTTCGGAGGACGAAAAGCACTCTTTCAGGACGCGCGCTCATGCGCGCTCCTTGGCAGCCTGGGACTTTGCTACAAGGCCTGCCGAAGGGACGCCAGATCGGTGGGAAGCCCCCGTAACCCTCTTGCGGCTTTCAACATACCTACTCCCTGAGTCTTGGGAGTCTGATAGAGGTCTAGGCCTAGAGGCATTATGGGGCCGATCTGACGCCCCCTCCACAACACTAGGGGCACGATCACACACTTGCACCGAGCCAGTTTCTAAGGCTTTCACTTTGGTCTCCAGAGTGCGAAGAGACTCCAAAATCAGAGAGAGAGCATTCGCTTCTCCCGACACAGAATCAGAGCCCGAAGGCAACACAGGTTTAGGGGTTGCAAACTCTACAGGTGTTAATGCAGGAGAGATGTTAGCCTTACCTTTGGTAGAACCACTCCTGGAGGAAGACCTCCTGATCCTATCGCGCTCCAATTTAAGGCGATAGGACTCATATACTCTCCAATCATCATCGGTCAATCTCTCACATTCATTGCACCGATAATCAATCAAACAATTATGGCCCCATACAAACTCATACATACTGTGTGGGGTCTACCGATGCTTTCGGTAGCCTCACCTTACAATCAGTCCTCACACACACTCTGAAACTCACAGCACTGATCCAAGACATATCTTATATAGAAAAGTCAATCAAAAATGATATTGTTAAGATACAATAAAGTTTGTTCATACTTACCTGGCAGATATATATATAGCTGTATTTCTCCGAAGTCCGACAGAATTTCAAAACTCCCGGCTCACGCAGTGGTCGGCCAGGTGGTTAGTACCCATTCCCGCCGCTGGGAGGCGGGTGTCAGGAACCATTCCCATTTTCTATTCAGATTTTTCTATTCCCACTGTCCCCTGCGGGGAGGTGGGTGGGTACTTTGATTATATATATCTGCCAGGTAAGTATGAACAAACTTTATTGTATCTTAACAATATCATTTTGTTCATGAAACTTACCCAGCTGAATCCCACCTTTGGAGGTAGGGAGAGACAGAAAAGGATTTTGGAAACATATTACATGCAGATGAATAACATCTTGGTTCCTTACCTGTTAGCATAGCTGACTTCGTGATTACTGTCACCCAAGTCTGCTACTGCTTTACTAGAGTCTCCAGCAAGGTAGTGACCTATATAGCTGGTGAGTTCTAGATGATCTGTCAACGGGAGCGTGACCACAATGTGACTAGACCATTTTGACCATACTATGAGGGCAACGAAGTAAAAATTCACCACCTGACCAGCCTAACAATTTTCATTCCCACATCACTTAGGCTAAAGGAAAGGAAGTCCGGCTCAGGCGGACGACCTTACAACCATAAAACAATCCATAAAAACTCACCTACCCATTTCCTACAGGGTAGGATGAGTGCTACTTCCAGCCCCCAACAAAGTGTCTGCTGCGACGTATGGTCCAAGCGCATAGCAGTTCTCGTATGTCGTCTTCACATCCCGCAGGTAGTGTGAAGCGAACACCGAGTTGCTGCGCCAAAAGGTGGCACTCAGAATGTCATTGAGTGCCAAGTTCTTTTGGAAAGCTACCGAGGTAGATATAGCTCTCACTTCATGGGCATTCACTTTCAACAGCTTAACATCACTGTCCTCGCAAGATGAATGCGCCTGTCTAATGGTGTCTCTCAAGAAGAATGCCAGAGCATTCTTCGACATCGGCAAATCTGGTCTTCTGACCGAACACCATAAGTTGCTAGAAGGACCTCGACATTCCTTCGTTCTTTGTAAATAAATCTTGAGAGCCCTGACAGGGCACAGGACTCTCTCTGGTTCGTGTCCAATGATTTCCGCCATACCCTTAATCTCAAAACTTTTGGGCCAAGGTTAGACGGATTTTCATTTTTCGCTAGAAACGTAGGACTTAATGAGCAAACAGCATTATGTCCCCTAAAACCAATATGCTTGCTAAAGGCTTGAATTTCACTAACTCTCTTCGCCGTCGCCAGAGTCGTTAGGAAAATAGTTTTCTTAGTAAGATCCCTTAAAGAGGCGTTCTGAAGGGGTTCAAACCGATTTGACATTAGGAATTTAAGTACTACATCCAAATTTCCATGATGGTAACTTAGGTTGAGGAATCTTTATAGTCTCGAAAGACCTTAAAAGATCGTGGATATCCTTATTATTTGCCAAATCAATTCCTCTATGTCTAAAGACTACAGATAACATACTTCTGTAGCCTTTGATTGTTGAGACTGCAAGCTTTAGGTCGTTTCTCAAGTAGAGCAAAAAGTCCGCTATTTGGCTCACAGAGGTCGTGGTAGAGGAAATGCGTGTTCTTCTGCACCAGCTCCTAAACGAAGCCCACTTCGATTGATAGACTCCAAGCGTGGAAGCTCTTCTCGCATTGGCGATTGCTTTTGCAACCGGTCTAGAAAAACCCCTCGCTCTGACCAACTTTTTGATAGTCTGAATGCAGTCAGACTCAGAGCGGGGAGGTTTCCGTGGTATCCTCTCGAAGTGGGGCTGTTTGAGTAGATCTTGTCCTCATGGGCAATGTCCCTCCCGGGAAAGTCCACTACATAGGTCATGACCTCTGTGAACACTCCTTTGCTGGCCAGTAAGGGGCGATTAACGTCAATCTCGTCCCTTCTGACATTGCAAACTTTTTCATCACTTCTCCCAGAATCTTGAACGGGGGAAATGCGTAAAGATCCATCCCTGTCCAGTCCCAAAGAAGTGATCTATTGCTACTGCTCCGGGTCGAGCACGGGGGAGCAATACAACGGAAGCCTCTTTGTTCTCGCTGTCGCAAAGACGTCCACTAGAGGACGTCCCCATAACTTCCACAGCTCTCGACAACACTCCTGATGCAGAGTCCACTCGTCGGCAGCAGTTGATTCCCTGCCGACTGAGGAGATCTGCCCGGAGGTTCTCCACGCCTGCAACGAACCTCGTTAGAATCGTTAATTTCTGAGTTCTCGCCCATAACAAGATCTCTCTTGCTAGGTTGAACAATGATCGCGAGTGAGTCCCTCCTTGCTTTTTTATGTATGACAGAGCTGTGGTATTGTCTGAATTTATCTGCACTATCTTGTTTGAGACTTTTTCTTTGAAAAACTGAAGTGCCAAGTATATGGCCGCCAGTTCTTTGAGATTTATGTGCCAGAACACCTGTTCCCCTCTCCAGGTGCCTGACCACTTCCTCCCTCCCTAGTGTAGCTCCCCACCCGGTGGTGGACGCGTCGGAGAACAACACTAGGTCGGGGCTCTGAAGTTTGAGGGAAGTTCCTTCCGAAAGCTTCACAGGATCGAGCCACCACTTTAGGTGATCCTTTACCTCCTTTGGGATTCTCAAAATTGTCTCCAAATTTTCTTTGTCCTCCCAATTCTCCTTCAGGAAAAACTGGAGAGGTCTGAGATGTAGTCTCCCCAAGGAAACAAACTTCTCCAGCGAGGAAATGGTGCCCAGCAGACTCATCCATTCCCTCACCGAGCATGATTCTTTCCTTAAGAAGACTGATATTTTTTCTAATCCTTGCTGTTGCCGTCCCTGGGACGGAAAGGAAAAGCTCGAAAAGCCACTGAAATCCATCTGAATCCCCAGATACACGATGGACTGTGTGGGGATCAGCTGCGACTTTTCGAAAATTCACTAGCAGTCCAGGGACTTTGCTAGAGTTAAGGTTATTGAAGGTCCTTCAGACACCTTTCTTTCGACGATGCTCGAATGAGCCAGTCGTCTAGATATAGAGAGATCCTTATGTTTGCAAGATGAAGCCACCTCGCCACATTCTTCATTAGAATTGTGAAAATCATTGGTGCCGTACTCAGACCGAAGCAAAGAGCTCTGAATTGGAAAACTCTTCCCTTCATGACAAAAACGCAGATATTTCTTCGATCGGGGATGTATCGGGACGTGGAAATATGCGTCTTGCAGGTCCAGTGATACCATCCAGTCGTTTTGTCTTAAGGCCGCAAGCACTGACTGAGGTGTCTCCATCTTGAACGTCTGTCTCTATAAAAAGGTTTAGACTGCTCACATCTAAAACTGGCCGCCAGCCTCCCGACTGTTTCGGCACCAGGAATAACCTGTTGTAGAAACCCGGGGACTGAATGTCCTCGACTTGTTCTATTGCTTTCTTCTCGAGCATTTGATCTATCAGATCGTACAAGATCGTGTTTGTTTTTTCTCCATGGTACGAGGGTGATAGATCTATAGGTGTTGTGCACAATGGAGGAGGATTTCAGGAAAGGTATTTTTGTATCCTCGCTCGATGACGTTGAGCGACCAGCTGTCTGCCTCTATCTTCTTCCAAGCTTCTGCAAATAAATGAAGCCTTGGCACCTACTGGCGACTGAAGGACTTCCTCCTCATTTTTTACCTCTGGACTTAGACTGAGCTCTGCCTCTAGAGAGTCCTCTTCCTCTAGGAGAAGGTCTAGAGGATGCTCCACCTCGAAAGGGCTTTATTTTCTTAGAAAACTGGGTTCGTTGTTGAAGTCGAAGGAACCGCAGGACGTCTAAGAAGATTGTGTTCTATTTTATAGATCATGAGTAGCTTTTTCCTGTAGACTTCCAGCTACATCTTAATCATAGCCTGGGGAAGAGATGGTCAGAAAGAGGGGCGAAAAGCAATTCTGCCTTCTGTGTTGGAGACACTGCTTTGGTAGTAAATTTACAGTAGATAGCTCTCTTTTTCAGGAGCCCTGCACAAAAATGTGAAGCCAATCCTCTGAACCATCTCTGACGGCCTTATCCATACAAGCGAGAACACTGGATAGCTCCCCCAAGCTAATTGAGTCTTGACTACGGGATACTTAGTGTCAAGCAGCCCCAAACACCAGTCTAAGAAATTAAATACTTCAATTGTCCGAAAAAGACCTTTCAGATGGTGGTCTATCTCCGCGGTGTCCATGTTATTTTAGCTGACGAAAGAAGAGACCTTCTTGGTGCGTCAACCAGACTGGAAAAGTCACCTTGAGCCGATGCGGGAGCTCTTAACCCGACATCCTCACCTGTATCATACCAGATCCCAGCCTTGCCGCAAAGTCTTGAAGGAGGCTGGGCAAAGGAAAAACTTTCCTTGAGCTTTTCTAGACTCCATCCAATCTTGCACCTTCTTAAAAGCTCTCTTAGTTGAAAGAGACTTTGTCATTTTAACAAATCCGGAGTCTTATTTGCTTTTGACAACGAAAACTGAGAAGGAGGCGACCGAGGTGCTGCGGGTTGAAACTCTTCTCCAAACGAATCCCGAAGCAATCGAACCAAAACTTTATAATCGGATGAATCTGACACAGCAGGTTGATCCTCTTCCGTTTCCTCTGAAATATTACTTAATCCTTCCTCATCTATAGGAGTGACCAAGGGACTCCCGAAGCTGGTGGTACAGTCCTTTCACTCCGAGCTTTAATGAAGATCGTTGTTTAGACGTGCATGGAGCATTCTGAATATTAATATCTAAAGATTCAGATAAAGCGGTACCAATTTCTTGCTCATTCTCTCGATGGGAGTCCCTTCGAACAGCCGATTGCAGTTGAGGTTCCATACTAATACCTTGCTGTGATACCTTTATGGATATGAAACAAGCGTCTGTTTGAACGTCTCGATTGGCATCCGTCCGAGCGTCAAGCTTGGCGTCCAGCCGAGCGCCACGCTTGGCGTCCAGCCGAGCGTCACGCTTGGCGTCCAGATGAGCGTCACGCTCGACGCTCAGCCGAGCGTCCCGCTTGGCGTCCAGGTGAGCGTCACGCTCGGCGTCCCTCCGAGCGCCACGCCTGGCGTCCAGGTGAGCGTCCACGCCGGACGTCACGCTCGACGTCTGTCCGAGCGTACCGCTTGTCTAAACAGGCGTCCCTGTGAACACTCCGCTCCTTCCAAGCCGAACTAGGAGCGTCGAGTTTCTCAGACTGTATACGGCCTCGTTGCGTAATCATAGGATCGTCCGTTCTTGTATAAAGCGAGCCTCGAGAGTCTGGGCGAATCCTCGTAGGAAGTTTTTCATGCCCTTTCTCCAACTTCAGGTGAGACGTACGAAATCTAGAATGAGTACTCACAGGCGAAAGAGGCGATCGGTCCACCCGTGCGGGAGACCTCTTAGATCTTTTGATCGGTAATCTATCATCTTTTCTTCTCGGACGAATTTCTGATTCTCTCTCAGCCAGCAACGAAGCAAGTTGTTGTTGCATCGACCTGATAACACTCTTTGTAGTAGAAGGTTCTTTTTCAGGAGAAAAACTGATCCTATGAGAAGGCGAGGGGCGAGGGGAAGCCCTACCCTCCTCGCAGGACCCGTTTCTTCTATTCTTAGAACGACTAGGCGCTCCAAGGCGTCCTCGTCAGATGACATCATAATTCTCCTTTGAGGAGTCCATGCAGCAAAACTCTCCGGTGAAGACCGCAAACCAACGGCGAAAAAGGACGTGAAGCGTCTTCTTTCACTGCGATCGAAGACTCTGGCCGCTTGTGCGACACCTTGAGTTTTCGATCTTTTTGCGGTGGAGAGTAATCCAAGTCTCGAGGCGAAGCCCGTAACGAAGAAGCAGCGCAAAGAGACTCTGCGCCCTCCTCTGAGAGACTACTGACGATAGCCGCCTGTGCAACATTTAACGTCATAGCTCTTTTCAGAGGACGTGAGCGTCTTCTCATGCTCCAACTCCTGTTAGGGGAGGACGCCTCCGAGGACGAAAAGCACTCGCGGAGGATGCGCGCACTCGCACACTCTTTGGCAGCCTGGGGATCGTCTACAGGTTCTGCCGAAGGGACGCCAGATCGGTGGGGTCCCCGTCCCCAGTAACCCTCCTGCGGCTTTCGACATGTCCGTCTTCCTGGGCTTGGAAGTTCGACAGAGGTCCAGGCCTAGAGGCATTATAGGGCCGATCTGACGCCCCCTCCACACACTGGGGGCACTTTCACTGCCGTACTTTTGTTTCACTAATAATGCTTTTACCCTCCAAAGCGAGCACTTTAGATTCTAGGTTTCGTATTGATTCCAGAATCGTAGAAAGGGCATTGTCTTCCACTGATTTTTCAGGCCCGAAGGCACAACATTTTCAGGGCCCGAAGGCCACAACAGATTTAGGTGTACCAACTACTGAATGTATAGTAGGAGAAACCTTACTACCCTTACTTCTACTGACTGATACACTCCTGGAGGAAGATCTCCGTATCCTATCACGCTCCAATTTCCGCACATAGGATTCATAAGCCTTCCAACCCGAATGAGACAGACATTCACACTCCTTACAACGGTCATTTATAACACACGTATGTTCTCTACAATTATTACATATTGTGTGTGGGTCTACCGAACCTTTCGGTAGCCTCACCTTACAACCTTCCATACAACACACTCTGGTGCTAGATAAACTAGTCCCAGATATCTTAGTTAAAGGAAAAAACCAAACCAAATTCAAATCCAATCCACTATCAGCGTAAGCCTAGTCACAATCCACGTTCGATAAAACCAAAAAACAAACAGGATACTCAAGTAACAGAGAAGTTTCGAAAATCCTAGACGGAGGTGTTGAAAACAGTTGTTATCAACACCGGCGACAGAAAAAATCTGAATAGAAAATGGGAATGGTTCCTGACACCCGCCTCCCACGGCGGGAATGGGTACTAACCACCTGCCGACCACTGCGTGAGCCGGGAGTTTTTTGAAATTCTGTCGGACTTCGGAGAAATACAGCTATATATATATCTGCTGGGTAAGTTTCATGAACAAATCAAAAACGGTCCACTATCGCGCATGCCAATTCAACAATCCAATTCAATACCAAAAAACCAATCAGATACTTAAAAGCGAGTCAAATTCCAAAAAATCCTGAGCAGAGGTCTGTAAACAGTTGTTTTACCGACGGCGACAGAAAAAAATATGAATAGAAAATGGGAATGGTTCCTGATATCCGCCTCCCAGCGGCGGGAATGGGTACTACCACCTGGCCGCCCCACTGGCGTGTGCCGCGAGTTTTGAAATTCTGTCGGACTTCAGAAAATACAGCTATATATATCTGTCAGGTAAGTGGCATGAACAAATTAAACACTTCCAAAATATGGAAGAGGCCCTTGAGGAGATGATCCGTCTCAGAAATCGCCCAAGACACACGAGCTCCATTCAAAGCGTGTCTCCGCGATGAATCAACCAAGGTTGAAAAGTCCGCTTCGGCTGCCGCTGGGAGAGAAAGGCCCATGTTCTCCCCAGTTCGGTACCAGAAACCTCTCTTGCCAGAAAGTATGGCTGGAGGCATACAGAAGGTGGTTCTGCCCAGATCCTTCTTTGACAACATCCATTTGTCTAGAGACTGTAGCGCTCTCTTCATAGAGATCGTAGGTTCTCATATTCAAGACCGACGAAGACTTTGGTACAACCGCACTCGAAAACAGTGATCGAGGCGAAGGAGGAGCCGCAGGAGTCAAAGAATCTCCGTACTCCTGCAAAAGAAGGTCTGTCAGAACTCTATAGTTAGAGACTCCTTCTCTACCGTTACCCTCTTCTTCCGAATCTCCTTCTACACCGTGCGGAGAACGGCCTGAAAAACGAGAGGATCTTCATCCCGTTCTCTTCTTCTACTGGTGACAAACTCCTACTAGGAGAGGGACTCATAGAGTGAAACAGAATCTCTCTCAAGTCTAAAAGAAGTCTCGCGTCTGCTTGACTTCTCACGCCTGGAAAGCTCCTCGCGCTTGTCTGGCGCCTCGCGCTTGGCTGGCGTTTTCTCGCTTGGCTGGAGCTTGTTGCCTGGCTGGCATCTCGCGCCTGGCTGAACGCCTCGCGTCTTGTCTGGCGCCTCACGCAAAGCTTACTACTCGCACGCCTGGCTGGCGTCTCGCGCCGACTTGGTCTGAATTCCTCGCGCCTGGCTGAATGCCTCGCCTCGCCTAACTTGGCGCCTCGCGCCTGGCTGCGCCTCGCGCCTGCAGCGTATCCTTATCAAGAGCAACTCGCGCTCGGATAGCTCCTGACGCTTGCAAGACTCTTCGCGGCCTGGAAGACGTTCCCATGTCTGAAGGAGGACGCTTCACGTATGGCGGTGATGAAAGAAGACGAGACTTCTTAATATGGAAGTCTAGCGTCCTTCTTGCGAGGGGGATCCCTCGAAAGAACTCCAACCAAAGAGGCTATCTGCTCTTGTACTGCAAGCAATATCCTCTTGGAAGCCACACCAGCGTCCTCTTCAATAGAAGAAGCAGGAGAACTCGAAGGAGTGCGATCCTCAAATACCGTTCGAGGAGGCGTCGAAACCAGCTTAGCCTTCTTGATAGAAGAAGGAGCTTCCTCCAGAAGCGTTCCGGGCTCGAGTCGAACGCGCGCTCTTTTCAGTGCCTTTTCAGTGGCCTAGAAAGATCCGAGTCCTTCCACCCTCGTTTAGGTGAAGGAGAAACCGGACGACGAGAAACAATCTCGTAGGACGCTTCTATTAAAGCGGTCCTGAGCAGACTGTAGCGAAACAGAACCTGCTGAAGGGACGCCTGACCGTTGGGGATTCCCCACAACCTCCGTACGACTTTCGACTTTCCTTCTCCTCTGGGTATGTGAGTTTGGAATAGGTCTAGGCCTGGGAGCATCGCAGGGACGGTCAGACGCCCCCCTCCACAACACTGGGAACACTCACTTCACTAAGTAATTCACTATCACTTCCCTTACCTTGCATGGCCGCCATCTTTGTCTTCATTTTACGAAGAGTAGCCTTCAGATTGGCGATTTCCGAAGCCTAATCCGAATGAAAGCCTGTGAGGGTTCAGATACATAGGGAGAATCAAATTTCATTAATAATAGGAGAGTTAGACTCAGAAAAAGGCTCAATAGGCCTTGTACTCACACTCTTTTGTGCAGCCCGTCTAATTCTATCCCTCTATCTCCATCATTAGCATTCAACTTTTCACACTCAATACAGGTGTTAGCCAAAGAACAGTCAAACCCCCTACATTTACGACATACAGTGTGAGGATCAACCGAAGCCTTCGGTATCCTCACCTTGCAGCCTACATTCACACACACTCTCACACTAACACTTGAATCAGACATTCTATCAGAAAAATGAAAAGCAAGTCCAAATCCAGTCCACAGTAGCGAATGCCAAAACAACGATCCAGTAGTCACCAAGAAATCCAATATGGATGATTCAAAAAAGTCTTGAAAAGCGAATTCCAGTCAGGAGGTAGTAACAACAATGTTGATACCACCGGCGACAGAGAAAATATG
Source organism: Macrobrachium nipponense (assembly GCF_015104395.2). Classification (NCBI taxonomy): domain Eukaryota; kingdom Metazoa; phylum Arthropoda; class Malacostraca; order Decapoda; family Palaemonidae; genus Macrobrachium; species Macrobrachium nipponense. The sequence goes on from NC_061087.1 coordinate 9,140,535, forward strand.
ATAGAAAACGGGAATGGTTCCTAGTCCTGCCACCCAGGGCAGGCAGGTAGATCACCTGACCTACCGGTAGCGAGTGGCGCGAAATTTGAATTTCTGTCGGGGACGACGGAGTCTTAGCTAAGTATATATCTGACAGGTAAGTTCATTGTATGAAAATTCCAATTTGCTTTTAGCTTACCTGCATCATCGCCCTCTCCAGCATGGGGCAACTGACACTCTCTGCCCGTAGGAAGGGAGAAGAAGGAAGAAGGAAGAGAAGCCACTTACACTCATTCGCTCCTCATTCATATGGTTACCACAAGGATGAGATGCAACCTTGTCCTGTTAGAGGAGCTGGGTAAGCTACACAACTTGTTGAGCAGCCACCATAGGTCCCAAGGAAAAAGTGTACAAGGACTTGTGGGTAATATCCCGAAGGTAGAAGGAGGTGAAGGTGGTCTGGTTGGACCACACCCCTACCTTCAGCACCTGAGCAACCGACAAGTTCTTGCGGAACGCAAGGGTACGACCAATACCTCTAACTTTGTGGGCTCTCGGGCGAAAGGTACCAGTGTCAAAACTCCTTTCAGAGTCGTACACTTTCCTGATCACCTCACGAAGCCAGAAAGAAATAGTGTTCTTGGACACTTATTTCTTGGTTATCCTGGTGCTAAAGAAGAGGCATCGACACTCAGGCCTGAGATGGCGAGTTCTCTTCAAATAGTGCCGTACCACTCTAACAGGACAAAGTAGCATCTCTTCCACATCATTACCAGTGAAGTACTCTAGGGAGGGGATCATGAAGGACTCAAACCTATCATCAGGGACCGAGGGGTTCTGAGTCTTCGCTACAAGGTCTGGGACAAAATCGAGCGTAACCGATCCCCCATCCCATCGAGTGTCTAACATTAAACGAGAGGCCATGAAGTTCCCCTACTCTCTTCGCCGATGCCAGGGCCAGCAGACAGTCTTGAGTGTCAGATCCCTGTATGATGACACCCGGAGAGGCTCGTAGGGTCTACGAGTCAAACTCCTTAAGACAAGAGTCACGTCCCACTCAGGGGGCCTCAGTTCCATGGGTGGGCAAGACCTCTCGAAGCTCCTCATAAGAAGGGATATTTCCATGGAAGAGGATATATCCACCCCTCTCAGCTTAAGGACTTAAGCCAAAGCAGCACTATATCCTTTAACTGCAGAGACAGAGAGAAGCTTCTCTCGGTGAAGAAAGACTAGGAAATCCGCTACCTGCTGAAGAGTGGCTCTGAGCAGAGAGAGACCCCGTCTACAACACCAACCACAGAAGGCGGACCACTTTCCTTGGTATACTGCTGCAGAGGACTGTCTGAGGTATCCTACCATCTCTGTTGCTGCTCAGCGAGAATAGCTTCTTGCTCGCAAGAGATGATAGATAACCGCCAGCCGTGAAGACACAAGGAAAGTACTGCCTGGTGGTACCATATCACATGCAGTTGACACAGCAGGTTGTGCCATGGGGGAATCTCCCGCAGTGCCTCTGAGAGAAGAGCCAGCAGGTCTGGATACCAAACAGCCTGAGGCCATTTGGGTGCTACCAGAATCATCCGAAGGTTGCTGGTGACCAGCACCCTGCTGATCACCTTGCGAATCGGACAGAACGGGGAAAGGCATACACTTCAAGGTTGTCCCAAGGGTGTTGGAACGCACTCTTGCAGCTGCCCATTGGTCCAGCACAATGGAGAAGAAAACAGGGAGTTTTCTGTTGTGCCAGGTGGCGAACAGATCCACCACTGGACACCTCCACAGGTCGAACAGCCTTTCTGCCATGTCTGGGTGTAGAGACCATTCTGTCCCAATCACCTGATTCTGGCGGCTGAGCTTGTCTACCACAAAATACCTCTTGCCTGGAATGTACCTGGCTGACAGCTCTACCGAGTGAGCCAATGCCCACTCGTGCACCTGCATCGTCAACAGAGAACCATAAGTTTTTTGTTGTGCCGGGTAGCCTTTCCACCACATCTGGGTGTAGAGACCATTCTGGCGGCTAAGCTTGTCTGCCACTACATTCCTCTTGCCTGGAATGTACCTGGCTGACAGCTCTACTGAGTGAGCCGCTGCCCACTCGTGCACCGCAACAGTAAAACCTGATGCCTGCAACCGTTCAACGCTGCCAGATCCGTCCAACTGAAATTGCAGGAGGGAAACTAATCCCCCGTTTGTTGACGTACGCCACTACCGTGGTGTTGTCGCTCATCAACACCACAGTGTCCCGTCAACCGTTCCCGAAATTCTTGGAGTGCAAGAAACACTGCCTTGAGTTCCAGAATGTTGATGTAAAGGTGCTTGTTGTGTCGATTCCACACACCTGAAACCAGCAACTCCTCCAGGTGTGTGCCCCAACCCTCAGTTGATGCATCTCAGAACAGAAGCATCTCTGGAGGGGGTGTGTGCAATTGCCCTCCTATTAAGAAGTTCCTGTCATCCAGCCACCAGGCTAAATCCTCCCTTACTTCCACTGTGAGAGGAATCAGGAAGGATTGCGGATCCTGCGCCTGTGACTAACACTCCTTCAGTCTCCATTGCAGAGACTGCAGGTGAAGACGCCCGTGAGGGACTAGCTTCTCTAACAACGACAGGTGACCGATCACGACCTGCCAAAGCTGAGCTGGCTGTTCCTGTTGTGACAGAAACCGATGAGCTGCCTCCCTGAACCTGCTGATCCACGAGTCTGCGGGGAAGACTTGTGCTGCTACCGTATCGATCAGCATGCCCAGGTACTTTATCCTCTGCTTGGGCTCGAGATCCGAATTCTCAAAATTTATCACGATCCCTAGATCACGACAAAAGTCGAGAAGGCGATCTCTGTCCTGCAGCAACTGCAAGCGGGAGCTTGCCAGGACTAGCCAATCGTTGAGATACCTCAAAACATGAATCCCGACCGAATGGGCCCAAGCTGACAACAGTGAACACACGCATGAATACCTGAGGGGCAGCTGAGAGCCCAAAGCAAAGTCCCTGAATTGGAACACTGTCCCATCGAGGATAAAGCGAAGGTACTTCCTGGAGGACTGATGGATGGGTATTTGAAAATATGCATCCTTCAGATCCAACAAAAGCATGAAATTGTTCTCCCTGATAGAATCGAGCATGAAGCGTGCAGTTTCCATCGTGAACCGAGTCTGGCGAATGAATCAGTTCAGATAAGAGAGATCTATCACCGGTCTCCAGCCCCCCGTAGACTTCTCCACCAGGAAAAGTTGGTTGTATAACACAGGTGACAGTTCTCGCACGATTTCTACAGCTCCCTTGCTCAGCATTTATGCACTTCTTCCCTGAGTACTACGTCCCCAGCAGAACCAGGAACGTATGTCTGATAATGGACCAGGTGGGAAGTGAGGGGTGGCCTCGACTAGAAGGGAAGAAGATATCCCTCCTAAAGGACATCTACTACCCAGGTTTAGGCTCCATAGCGCTGCCATGTTGCCCAATGGCTCGCCAGGCACCCCCCCACTTTCGGCAGCAGGTGAGGGGTAATGCTGTCCCTAGCGTTTCCCCTTCTTCCCCTTTTGCTCAGCCCCTTCCCGTGAGAGGAGGAGGGCTGAGAGAGGGGCTGACGCTCACCTCTTGAAGCAAAAGAGGAAGGCTGGGTCTTTCCATGCATGCCCTTCGACAGTACTGAAGTCTTAGGGGCGGAGGAAGAGCTTTCTAGCTAAGCTTCGAGGCTTAGCCACAGTTGACGAGACTGCCCAGAAGTCTTCGTAATGCTGCCTGTACCAAACGGTCGCTGTCTTCAGCTCTCCGTTTCTCCACCACAGCATCCACCATCTCTCTAGGGAAGAGAGAGGAGGAACCCAGCAAAGGTCCATTCCTAAGACCTATTGCCAACTTGTGACCAGCCACCCTGGTTACCCGATTCAGGACAGCATCCCTCCTCCTCAGCACCAGGTTGGCCCACAGGTTAGCAGTCTGGTGGGCCAGGTAGGAGATAGCCCTACCTCTAGACTGACAAAGTTTCCCGAAGGCCAAGTCTTCCCCAGGAGCCATAGGTCCCGAAGAAGCCGCGACCCTGGATTGTGAGGGACCACAGATCCAGCCAGGAGACGGCCTGGAAGGCTGCCATAGAGGTAGACTCCAGGGCCATTGCCTCTGGCTGTGTGAACCAAAGGTTCTATGACAGCAGGTGTTTGCAGAGACAAGCCTGGAGTTAGACAGAGCCAACTCTCGGGTCAACCTGTTTTGGTCAGCAAGGGGTCAGACGAAGGCACGTAAAAGCGCCGCAGACGAGGCAGAGGAGGGGGGAAGCAACTTGTCTGACCTGCCGAACCTAAGCCACACCGTCAGCCAAGGAAGACCAAGGAAGCCCTACGGAGCTCTGGGTTCCTTCTTTGGACCCCAGAACACCTCTAATTTCGATGGACGGTCAGAGGGGGGCAACCATCGATCCTTCCCCGAGGTCAATGTGCTGACGGATCAGCGTGATGACCTCCGCAAAAGACCGCAGTATCTCGGGGATGACTGTGTCCTGAGGCGATGGACCGTCAGGCCCATCCAGGACAAGCCCCTTCTGAGACACTTTTCCTTCGGAGGGATGAACCTCGTCAGCCCCCCATGATCTCTAACCACTTGAGCATTTGACCTCTTGGGTCCTAAGAACGAACCGGGCACATACTACGTCTCGTGGCTGGACCGAGAGAAGCGCACTCCTCACGGTACCCCCTAGTCGCCTCGCTCCTCCAGGTGTAACCCAAGGAGGTTGAAGGGACAGGTGAGGCAGATCTGACGTTCCCACTCTGTCTACCGGCAGAACCGGTGGACGGAGAGGGCTGCAGGCGATAACCAACCTGTGGTGATGACCAGTCTGCAGGTCCAGACCAGAAGTCTCCCCGCAGAGAAGCAGTGGTCCAAGGACAGTAGTGTCGATCTCTCACGTCAGGGGAACCGCTACCAGCTGCCCGGACCGTCTGATCACGCTGGTGTGATCAACGATCTGGTTATGGGTAGCGTCCCCCAACGCGGTGAGACCAAGCACCATCCTCTCAACGTGTCACGGTCCCAGAAGCAGCCGAAGCTGTTCCCAGGGACCAGGGGAACCTCCTCCCAGTCTCGCCCCATGCACGGCCCGATGGAACCGTCACGTCAACCCTGGGTACAGGATGATTGTTGTGAGAATGATCACTGGTTAGGCGAGAGCCACCCCTGGGTGAACTCTTACCATCCTTTCGCCCCGTGCCGGAGTCCTGGCGGTGAGCGTGCTCAGTGGCCTGTACTCTGGCTGCATGCACGGTCACCAGCAGGTAACCGTACACTCAGAGAAACTCGCTGGTGAGCACCCAAGACAGTTCCCGCTCCAGAGATGAAACTTCTAGAACCGGGAGCAGAGGTTCCGACAACAACTGGTACCTCTACAGTCCCCGCCTTTCTCTTCCCTAAGGAAGGAGAGGCAGTTCCCATTCCTGAAGGAACGGGAGGACCAGCGGAAGGCCCACCTGTCTCACCAGGATGATGAGACAGGCCCTTAGAAGTCTCTGAGTGAGACTTCTGGGGGGGGCAACGACTACCTTCTTCTTCTTCGGCTGGGGAGCCTCATAAGGAGAAGTGGAGGAGGCAGCGGAAGATGACAACGAATACAAAGAAGACAACAATGACACCTTCCTCTTCTTCTTGGACTTCCTCTTCACTAACTTCCTCAGGATGGCAGAAAGATCTCCCACCCAGGACGGGGCTGCAGCAGCTGCCGAAGCAGCAGGCTCCAGCGTGACCTGAGGAAGACCTGACGGAGCAGCCGCACTTCCATGGGCAGGGACGGGGGCGATGGGTATGGTGATGGTGACAGGAGGGAGGTCTAGGGGCAAGCTCTTGGGGCACTCGAAGTCTGGAGGAGGAGCGAAGACAGCATAACCTGGAGGAGGAGGTGGAAAATAATCCACCTTCATAGTATGCAGCACTAGTGCTTGCACCACACCAGTGGGTGTTACCAAGGTGACATGCTGTGTATATACCAGGTGGTGGTAGTGCTGCATACCCAGGTGTCGAGAGCGCTGTTGTCACCCTCGACTCAGCCACGTGTTACTGGGACTGCTGCGAGATGGTGAAGCAGTTCCCTTATCGTAGGAGTGCCAGGTAGATTCAGAGTTCGCCATACTTGCTGCAGATCCCCACCTGCAGAGGCAGACAAACCTGAACAAAAAGCAATAGTTGGGTTAATAGGGGGAGTTCCTGTTCGCCCAGAGAGGGAAGGATCCCACTGAGCGGACAGAAGTTCCCGAGTACAACTCCAGGTCGGCATGTTTCCCTCCTTCCTCTGCACTCGACAGATCGAGTGAAGAGGCGAAGAAAGACATGTCCCCCGAAAGGGGAAAGAGCGAGACGGGGGATTTTACATGGAGGAAGGAAGAAAACAATGTATCAGTCACCAAGGAGTTCGAAGGGAGAGCTTTCCGATGACACCTTGGCAGACTTACACGGCTTCTTCCTACCCTCGTATCTCTCCCACTGCTCCTCTGACCAAGAGATACAAGTGTCACAGGTCTATGATCTATTGCATTCCCACCCTCGGCATCTCGCACAGAGGGCACGAGGGTCCATGTCATCACTGGAGCAGAAAGCTCCACATTTCCTGCCCCCTATTCCAGGGCATAATCGGCACATAGATGAGGGGCGAGTAGGCTTATTTGATTCGTGGGTTTGCATCATATCCTTACAAACACACAAATAACCAAATAATTACAAGTATACTCAAAAGAAAAACAAAAGAAAGAAATTAGCGATCTCACGACAGAAGCAATCAGAGAGAGAACCAATCTGCACACGACGCATCAAAAGCAAGTGGGGGAATGTTTACATCCCATTCGGGCGGGACTCCCAACTATCGGGACAAGCAGTTACTGCCTATCTACCTTGTTATAGAATCTTACGACTGAGTTCCAGCTGGGCACTGGTAAAGTAATTCCTTACGTAAAGGACCAATGGTTTGTATAACGTGTAGGAACAAACACTTCTGTATTTCACTTTACTGATTTATGGTAGGTAGGCAGGTAGGTATTCTACGTTAAGGTTGGGTGAAGGGGTTCTGAATGAAAGCAGCCGCCAAATCCCAGATCAGGTACACTAGGTTAGTTTAGAATAATTAACTGTACTGCATTCTATGATGTAGGGTAAACAACCGCCTTGAGTCCATCTTACTCAAGCAGATCACCCATTTATTTGGTGAAACAAGAATAAAATTACATCTTCAAGCATTCCATTCAAAAGCTTGAAGTTTTGTCAACATAATGGGATATTGAGAGACGGCCATACGAACTAAAATAAGCATCGTGAGGTCTTCATAAAATACATATTCAAGCAATTTTTATATCCAATATGGCATCTACTCGCATTCGGTTCTTTCGTCTACTGGCATCGGTAGTGTGAGGCAAGTTGTCCAAGCATCCGGGCAAGTCACGTGACCTTCGCCTTTAAGGGGTATGCCGAGAGACCATACAATCGTCTATTTGTTTGCCACCGATGCCAGACGGCGAGGTGATGATTCTCTCAAGGCATGTACCCAACAGGCGTAAGTCCATTGCCTTCTAGAGACCGAGGTCTCTGATGGCAAGACAGAATTCTCATAGTAGTTGAAATCTTCAGCTAAGGAGAAACAACACTATGTGCCATTGAAGACGAAGGTGGAAGGTGAATGCCACCTATGTCTTCACAGCCGAATCGAGAGAAGTAATTCTCAAGATTCTGAATTTGTGCTTACAAAGGACTGAAAACACTAAACCGCTATTTCATTGCTGTTCAGAGAGAAGTCGTAGTTGCAATGAAAGCGGGGCAATTTTCAGTCATGAAAACACAGGGATGTACTGCCTGAAGAACTGCTTCTCATGGGGTGATCATCTTCTTCTTTCAGACAATATACTTGGAAGTAGAGCTGGCAGGGCGGCGAACAGGCGATGTCTTCCGTTACATCTGTAATTCAGGGTGAACAATGAACAATTCCGCACCTACGAATACGAGATATTTAGAAGACAAACTCAGATGTCTGAAGAAATCATTCCGCATTATCGCAGGGGTGCGATGCAGCGGGAGACTAGGCTACAGACTTCTGTTACCGTGCGGTAAACAGAAAGATGATTAGAGTCCATTGAGATATCTCTGTTTGAAAATGAATTGTATTGTTATACAATAAAGTTTGTCATACTTACCTGGCAGATATATATATATATATATAGATATATATATATATATATATATATGATATATATATATATATATATATATATATATATATATATATAGAGCTGTATTCTCCGAAGTCCGACAGAATTTCAAAACTTACGACACACGCAGTGGGAGTCAGGTGGTTAGTACCCATTCCCACCGCTGGGAGGTGGGTATCAGGAATCATTCCCATTTTCTATTCAGATTTTCTAGTGCCACTGTCTCCTGAGGGGTGGTGGGTGGGCACTTTGATTATATATATCTGCCAGGTAAGTATGAACAAACTTTATTGTATCATAACAATATCATTTTGTTCATGAAGCTTACCTGTCAGATATATATATAGCTGAATCCCACCTTTGGAGGTAGGGAGAGACAGAATAGGATTTTAGGAAACATATACATGCAGATGATTGACATCTTGGTTCCTTACCTGTTAGCATAGCTGACTTCGTGATTACTGTCACCCAAGTCTGCTTCTGCTTTACTAGAGTCTCCAGCAAGGTAGTGACCTATGTAGCTGGTGAGTTCTAGATGATCTGTCAACGGGGGCGTGACCACAATGTGACTAGACCATTTGACCATCTATGAGGGCAACGACAGCAAAACACCACCTGACCTAGCCTAACAAAAGTTAATTCCCACATAACTTAGGCTAAAGGAAGGGAAGTCTGCCTCAGGCGGTCGACCCTACAACCATAACTCAATATGACAATTTGTCGAAAATTGCATTTTTCCTAACTATACAAACCTGAGGTCCTTTAACAATAGGAAGTAGCTAGCGGCAGCTGGAACGGTCATAAGCTTCGAACAAGGGAGAATGGTAGTTAACTGCTTGTCCGACAGTGGTAAACAAATCACTTTTGCTTTTGGCCCATGCAAAATACGCAGAGTGAGGGGTGGCATGAGGAGGGACCATATGTAAAGGACCTCAGGTTTGTATAGTTAGGAAAAATGCAATTTTCGACAAATTGTCATTTTTTCCGATACATAATCAAAAACATCGGTCCTTTAACAATAGGAAGACTCACTTCTTGGTGGGAGGAATCCTGAGTCTTTGATGAACAGACTGGTGTTGTCGTCCATCCCTGGAATGCCTCCCTGGTCGTAAGAGCGAGGGAGGGATCCAAGCCTCTGTCCGATTGATCGGGGTGTGCACCGCAGGATCAATAGTCAGACCTCTGGGCCGAGTACTAAGAGAGAGGCAAGCTTATCTCTTCGTACCAGCAAGCAAGAACTTGTTCCTGTTTGCAAGAGGCAACATAAAGTATGGGTTGTCTCAAGCTGGCATCCACTTCCTCCCCCTTGTTGGAGGAAAGTGGTGGATATACGCTCCTATCCCTAGTGAAAGGGATAGGATGGGGTCTGTTGAGTAGCTCACCTGCATCTTGTCCTTATCCAGCAGGGTGACGACCGTGTCCCCTCTAACCTCACGTAGAGGGGAAGAAAAAGATGGGAAGAGGAGCCAGTCACACTCATTCACTCATCATTCTTACGGTCACACCAGGACTCGATGCTGTTCAGCCTGCGAGGGTCTGGGTTCGCTACACAACGTGTTGAGCAGCCACCACGGGTCCCAAGGAAAAAGATCCAAGGACCTGTGGGCAATATCCCGAAGGTAGAAGGAGGGGCATGTGGTCTGGTTGGACCAGCCCCTGCCTTCAGTACCTGCGCCACGGAGAAGTTCTTGCGGACAAGGCAGCATCTCCTTCGCATCGAAGGCGGTGAAGTCCATTAGGGAGGGGACTGTGAACGACTCGAACCAATCGTCAGGGACCGAAGGGTTCTGAGTCTTCGCTACGAAGTTCGGTACGAAATCGAGCGTCACGGATCCCCATCTGGATGCTTGACTTCGCAGGAGAAGTCATGCAGTTCCTCAGAGGAAAAGAAGGGAATAGTCGCATGACCTATCCCTCTTCTTGACTTCGGTGATGTCCAGTACCCATACTGGTCTGTCCGTTTGCCACGAAGTCTCTCGCATCCTCCTATCTCCATGCAGCGAAGTTCTCGGTAGTGGATAGGACACCGACACTCCATGGTGGGTGTCGATGGTATGGGTACTGTGACAAGCTATTAAAACGAAGTAATAATTGCTCTGTAACAACCGAACTAAGTCAACAGCGTAGTTCGTAACTGACTTGGGCGCTCTGACAGCTCCGACTGACTGCTTCGGTAGGAGGCAAGTTGTCCAAGCATCCGAGTAAGTCACGTGACCTTCGCCTTTTAAAGGGTTATGCCGAGAGACCAAACAAATAATGTATTTGTTTGTCGCCAATGCCGGACAGCGAGGTGATGATTCTCTTAAGGCATGTGCCCAACAGGCTTAAGTCAATTGCCTTCTAGAGACTGAGGTCCCTGAAGGCAAAACTCTCATAGTTGTTGAATCTCAGCTAAGGAGAAACAACACTATGTACCGTTGAAGACGAAGGTAGATATTGAATGCAACCTACGTCTTCACAGACGAATCGAGAGGATTCTCAAGATTCATAACCTGTGCTTACAAATGACTGAAAACGCTAACCGCTATTTCATTGCTGTCCGGTGAGAAGTCGTAGTTGACAATGAAAGCGGGGCGGGGGGTTACTTCAGTAATGAAAACACAGGGGAAAGCCGCCTGAAGAACTGCTTCTCATGGGCTGAACATTTGAAGTAGAGCTGTCAGGTCGGAGAGTAGGCGCTTGTCTTATGACACATCTGTTAATTCGGGTTGAACAATGAACAATTGTACACATACGAATACGAGATATTTTGAAGACAAACTCAGATGTCTGCAAAATCATACGCATTATCGCAGTGCGATGCAGCGGGAGACTTGTACAGACTTCTGTTACCGTGCGGTAAAGAAACAGAAAGATGAAAGAGTCCAAGAGATATCTCTGTTGAAAATTCTCGCAATGTCGAAGGCGATGGAATCTAGCTTCACAGCAGTAGATGGTCCTTCATTATTGCGAGAATCCCCGTTAATCAGAGACTAAGTCCATGATTGTTGGGCAGAGATACGGTTCGATAGTCAATCAAAGCAGGGGAGAGAGAGACATAACTGACCGTGCATCTCGGAGGCCCAGCTGATACTGAGCTGCTATCAGGCAGTTCAATACGCAGTAGCTGAGCCTGGCCTCTCGCTGACTCGTCATCCTGAGTTGCCGGGTAATCCATTATTCCACGAAGGAATGCGTTCGGCTAGAACCACCGAGCATAAAAGATATGCTCGAGCAATTATATTTAGGCGAAACGAATTTCGGTAAATATAAAAAGTTGAAATGGTGTTGTCGTGACAAAACCATAAGTATATAAAATTGAAACTGAAAACTCCTGGGAGGTTGCAGGCAACCCCGAGTTGCAGTTCAATTAGAATACTTCTCGTCTAAGTCGCAATCCGTAGATTAACTAGGATATGCGCCTAACCCTCGGACAATTCAACTGCTTAGCAGAATCATGTCGCGAGGTTAATATACGTAGTATATTTGTATGATTCTGAACAACGATCTCCATCCTAAATTCTTTCCTTCAAGAAAACAAAATAAAAAAGGATTGGAGATCGACCACCTTCGATCTCTATCAAAAGAGAGTGAAGGAGAAGTCTTCCTCGAAGGAAAGCTTCAATGGTGGAACAGAATACTAAGACGATAGTTCAAGCCAAACTGGATATTCCCGTCCGTTCTTCTCTATTCCAGGTTGGTCGCCTACTGTGAGATAGTCTTCTTTCAGCAGCAGTCTTCTTCCCAATGCTAGAAATTCCAGGAACTCGAGCATAGGCGAGGTTCCCGATTATCGTGTAATATATCGGGGATTCTCGTCTCGCTCACTTTGGAACGTGGTCTCGCCTAAGTGTTTGGAGATCGTAAAAAACTCGAACACTCTGAATGCGCTAAAAATTCCGTAGGAATTCTAAGCAGTATGCGAAACCTTCACCGAATTCGTCAAACGATATCGGCTGGTGGTCCTCTCGATTCCCGTAGAAAATCGAGAATGGGGCAGGATCCTTCCTCAACGACCGGGGCTTACGTCAGGTAGGTACCCGAAGGTACCCCCTGGTAGCGCAGTCCCAACGTGGGATCCTACAGAGAAATCTCTGTAGGATCCCTCCCCACCCTTTCCTCGTAGCCGTAAGGAGAGAGGGAATGGGGGAGGAATTGGATACTCGCTCGCCTTCCCAGTGGAACTAGCAGTTGGAGAAGAGTAGGAGCAGCCATCGCGCCTTGCGGCGATGGCCTCTCAGAGTCTGGGAAAACGTATCGTCAGGAGAAAACGTTTTTCCCGAGGAGGGTTACGAACTCTCACTGTAGGTAAGGGTCTGCCCGCCACTGTGAACGTCGTCTGGGTGGGGCTGATCGACACCTGACAGGAGAGAGCCGATACCGTCCTCCGACTCATTCCAGTCCTCGTCGAGGTCGAAACCTCTCAGGAGGACCGAAGGAGTATTTAAATACGGTGTCCGAAGACACGTAGAAACGCCGCTGTCGCAGTAGAGGAGGTGGAAGTAGCTTGATCGACCGGCCAGAACTGAGAGAGCCTTCTTGTCTGGAGACGAGAGACTCTGGTTCAAGACAGAATCGGCAAGCTCCGATCGCGGCAGACCCACCGTCGTTTTGGGTTTCCCTCTCGGGCCCCAAAACGACTCGAGCAGAGACGTGGCTCTGCTGGTGGGAGCGGCAATCCTTCCCTAGGTCGTTGCGCTGACGAATCAGCGCCATAACCTCGACAAAGTTCCTCTGGATCTCGGAAGTCATAGCATCTTGCAGAGTAGGACCGTCAAGCCCCTCGAACAAGAGCATTCCGAGAACCTCCCCCTTAAGGAGGAGGAACTGCGATAGACCCCTCTCGGATTCCTCCTGCCACTGCGCTGTCGCGTCGTCCTGTCGGTCCGAAGATCGTAACCTGGTACTTACGGCGTCGTGACGGGATCGTGCGGGTATGCCCCTCACGATCACCCCGCTGTGCCTCGCTCTTCCTGGTGCAAACCGAGGAAGTTGCAGGCACGGGAGAGGAAGAAACATGACGCTCCCTCTTTCGCTCACTGGCAGAACCAGCGGGCTTGGAGGGCTGCAGGCGATCGCCACTTTGCAGGCCTAGTCGAGCCGTTTCCCAGGGAAACGGCTGGACCGAGAACAGCGGCCCCGATCTCGTGTGCAGAGGAGCTGCTGCTGGTCCCCCTATCCGCCCGGTCCCTGTGGGAGCGGCGGTCAGGTGACCTGCTAGGCTCGCTCGCGGTGAGATCGGCATGAGGCGTCCTCCTCGGCGCGTCGAGCCGCCGGTACCAGCCGCTCGGATGGCACCAGCCGCTTGGCTGGCACCAGCCGCCGGCTGGCACCAGCACTCGGCTGGCACCAGCCGAGGCTGGCAACCCGACGGGCCGCGGGGACCCCTTCCTCGCCTCAGCGCGTGGCCGGGTCGGAGGAGACCGTCACGTCAGCCCGAGCAGCCGGCTGGTCGCTGCGAGAGCGTCCGCTGGCCTGGCGAGAGTCATCTGCACGACTCTCGCCAGTCTTCTGCTCCGCGCTTCGGTCTTGACGGCGAGCGAGCTCGGGCGTCAAGACTTTGGCTGGACGGTCTCCCCGCGGGAGACCGTCCACACTCGGTACTTCTCGCTAACGAGAGGCCGAGGCGGATCCTGGTTTAGCGGCAGAACCGCTAGAACCAGGCGAGGAAGTGCCAGCCGAAAGCTGGTACTCCTCTGGTCCCCGTCTTCTTCTCCTTGGTAGAAGAAGACGGGCTCTGTTCCCGAGGAAAAGGAGGACCAGCAGAAGAGCTCCCCGAATCGCCGGAGCAAGACGGGCCCTTAGAAGGTCCCGAAGGAGCCTTCTTAGGGGGAAAAACCCGGGTTACCAGCTGGTCGCTGCAAGAGCGGCCGCTGGCCTGGCGAGAGTCACCTGAGCGGCTCTCACCAGCCTTCTGCTCCGTGCGCGTCTTGGCGCCGAGCGAACTCTGGCGCCGAAACTTGGCTGCACGGTCTCCCGAGGGAGAACGTACACTTGGGATCTCTCGCGAACGAGAGACCGAGCCGGAACCTGGCGTACCGGCATCGCCACTAGCACCAGGCGAGGAAGTACCAGAGCTAACCGATACTCCCTCTGGTCCCCGTCTATCTCTTCCTTACGGAAGGGGAGACGGGCCTCGCTCCCGAAGGAGCAGGAGGACCAGCAGAAGGACCCCCCCGTCCCACCGGGGTGGGACGGGTCCCATTAGAAGTTCCCAACAGGGACTTTCTTAGTGGGGGGAAGGCAGCCTTCTTCTTCTTCGGCTTATGGGCCTTAGAAGTCGAAGGGGAAGAGGCAGCAGCAGACGATGAAGACGAAGATGACAGCTTCCTCTTCTTCCTCTTCCTCGTCAGCTCACGCAGGACAGTCGTCAGGTCCTCCATCCAGGCCGGAGCCAGGGCTATTGCCGAAGCGAACACGGCCCGACTGCACCTGTCCGGAAGGACCTGGGACTGGGGAAGACACACCGTGGGCAGGACCAGCATGGACAGGCTCAGGACCAGGAGCGACGAGAACAGCAACCAGCTCAGGAGCAGCAGGAACAGCGGCAGCGGGTAGACCCAGCAGGGACAAGCCAAGCCAACACGGGAATCACATCAGCAGCGGAATCACATCAGCGGCAGGTATGGCAGGCCCAGCGATCGCCTCGTAGAATCATCGGCAGCCAGCGGGAACCTGGGTACTGGCGGCGGTCCAGGGGCGAGCTGCTGGAACAGCGGAAGTCTGGGGCAGGCAACACGAAGAAAACAGGCGGCGGCGGCGGCCAACCCCCCCTCTGTACGGCGGCGGCCCTAGTAGCGGCAGACGGCGTCACCGACACAGCATGGGGAGTGGTAGACCAGGCAGGGGGGGAGCAGCATAAGCGGCCGTGGTAGTAGTGGAGACCGCCCCAGACGGATGTAGCACCTGCGGTAGCATAGATAGATTAGTAAGAGGGGTTCCCTCACGCACGGGGGGGAAGACATGCCCCACCGACGCAAGGAAGACCCCAAATACAAAATACAACGATGGAAGCTGAGCGGGGGGCAGGAAGGAAGGACGAAGAATCGGATTACCAAGGGAGTCGCGGGAGAAGCTTTCCGACGACTTCCTGGCAGACCTTCGCTTCCCCTACCCCCGCACAGCAGTGAAAAGTAATAGAACGGAAAATGAAACAGAATACTACCCTTGCGATTCACTTCATAGAACTTAAAGGGGAAAGATCAATTCCGGGTAAGAGCGGAAACTTGATCCAAATAATAGGATGCTATCATAAAATATATATGAAAATGAAACAGATACTGCACTTGCAATTTCACTTTCACAGAAATAATCGTAAGGATCAATTCCCGGGTAAGAAACGAAAAATTGATCCAAATTAAATTTATGCAAATAGAAATAAATGAAAATGAAAAGAATACTGCAATTGCGAATCCACTTTCATTGCATTTTATCATACCACTAAAAAAAGGCTCGTGCCGAGCGCAATCACGCTCTCGGTAACGAACGCACAGGGCAAAAATATAATGAAAAAAGTACTTACTTTTTCAATTACACACTTTCGCCCAAATACATGACTCGGCGCGAGCAGCGCGCCCTCGGCACCGAGACATAATTCAAGTGTTCAATTCATGAAAAGAGAGGAAATCACCGCATCTACGGCGATAGCTCCATGTTGGTTCATAATCAAGTAATGAAAATGAAAACAGTGTACTTACAGTTTTCATTTTCAAGTCAAACAAACCATTAGTAGAAAACAAAATATAAACAAAGCATACGACGATGAAGCGGGCAGAGAGCGATGACGAAACACGTCCTTCACACCTGCGGCCGAAAGCAAAGTGATTTGTTTACCTCCCAGTCGCGCGTCGGACAAGCAGTTAACTACCGTCCTCCCTTGTTCGAAGCTTACGACCGTTATTCCAGCTGGCCGGTAAGCAAACTTCCTATTTGTTAAGGTACCGATGGTTTGTATTACGTATCCGGCAACAAATTCAAAATGGATAAATTTAAAAGCGTCTTATTCACCTAACCATTTTCTTTTACAAAATGGAATGAGTAAGCTCTGCGAAAACTGATGTGAAAAGAACCGACAATACGAAGAAACTGCTATTCGCTAGGATTCCTGCCCCCACATCCCCAGAACAGTAACCGTCAGTGTCTGCGGCGACGTATGGTCCTAGCGAATAGCAGTTCTCGTATGTCGTCTTCACATCCCGCAGGTAGTGGGAAGCGAACACCGAGTTGCTACGCCAAAAGGTGGCACTCAAAATGTCATTGAGTGCCATGTTCTTTTGGAAGGCTACCGAGGTACAGTGGGGCATCGCTTATTCACGATCAGTAATTCCCGGATCCAGTTAATCACGGGTTTTTTCTTGGACCGTTTCTCATGTTACATCACTGGTATGATCGCTGCATCACGGGTTTGTTGTGTTGCGTATGGATGTTTTTCGGTAGGCTAACCCTCGGCCGTGGTCCGATAACTACCAACATTCATTATTTAAAGACTCATATAATGATATTAACTGACAATAAAGGTAATAAAACCATTCTCACCTAATATATTATTGTCCTATCTTCGAAATAATAGCCTATTCAAGGTTTATGTACGACGTCATTGGTAGGCTAAGCGTAGTTGCAGTGCTATAACCACCAACATACACAAACATTCACATTATGATATTAACTGACAATAAAGGTAATAAAACCATTCTTACCATATATATTATAGTCATATCTTCATAATAAATAGAATATTCGAAGAATAATTCCACATCATTGCACTCAACTTATCGTCGGAGTGGCCAGCCACAAAATGTAAGCATATACCTTTACGTACGAAAATGGTTTATGTATACGGTTGCGTTCAAAGCGACATTTTTTGTTTTGATAAACTTTTAGAAAATTTTAATAGTAGTGGTAGTGATATTACAGTAGTAATAACATTAAGGCTAAAATTAATTCGAACTTCATTATTTTTTTTGGCAGTATTCGTATATAACTTTCTCTGAACAATGAAGTCATACAAACGCTATTGTCATAGATTATCGTAAGTATTGCTGTTTGTTATTGGCGACGAAGCGGTAAACGAAATACATAAAAGCATTTTTTTACCTTATATATTCGTCATATCTTCATAATAAAAAGGCTATTCGTGGAGTAATTCCATATCAGTGAAATCAATTTTATCTATGCGAGGCCCTGAACAATGAAGTCATACAAACGCTATTTGTCATAGATTATCGTAAGTATTGCTGTTTGTTATTGGCGACGAAGCGTAAACGAAATACATAAAAGCATTTTTACCTTATATATTATCGTCATAATCTTCATAATAAAAAAGGAAAAAGGGGCTATTCGTGAGTAATTCCATATCAGTGAAATCAATTTATCTATGCGAGGCCAGCCAGCTGACAAAATGTACGTACGTATATGAAAATCAAATTATGGTTAGCGTTCACAGCAAGATTATCTTTTCGAAATTTTTATAGTACTATTCATGCTACGTAGTAATAATGTTTGGAATATACGTAACATTAATTTTCAATACAAAATAGTCATCGTTTAGTTTTGGTAGTGGAATAATAGTTTACGAATTAATTTTCAATACAAAATATCATCGTTATTTTGGTAGTGAATAATAGTTTAGAATTATCATACATACACTGCATTGTTATGGGTTTGTGCCAGTGATAAAAAAACAAAATAACGTTCTCCTTTCCCCAAGTCACGCCGTTTAGGAAAAACATGACATAGAATCGACTTTGCGACTTCGTTCACTTTGATATTTTTAACGATACAATAACTATCATTTGTACTACTACCAAACCTCTTCACATAAGTAATTTTTCGTGAGATATGTCTTGTTACAAAAGCTAGCTTATACTAAAAGGCTTTTATAATTTAAGTCATCTTAGATATACATATGTACCCAAACTCATTGTGGGGAAATTTACTACTGTTTCCTCGGATATTGAAATACTTTAGCATCATTCAAACACTTTAATAATATAATGCATAAATACTAGGCTATATATATTTACATCGTATACAAATACTACATACAGTTATATACACATACTTTTATATACAAAATTAATCATATGAGTAGTGATCAGACGACAGTGTGCATGGACTACGTACGTACTACTTGGAAGAATAAAACAAACAAAAATTTTGTTGTTGTTAGTCGCCGGGATAGATTAACATTTTCCAGAGATTAAAGAGCTGAATTTTTGTTTTGAAGGTATGTCAACCGCGTTAGTAAATAGGTATCATCTTCTAAGGAATTTTTTTTTTCTCTTCTTTTTGCGGAAGAATCTTCAAGCCATTTTGCATTCAAAGTAATGAGAAGGAATCATTCTATTCTTTCATGAAATCAGTAAAATACTTACACTAATAATAAAAACTAAAAACTACGTACTGTATGCAAAACACATACATCATCGTTAGCCTTTCAGTGTGTGTAAACGTTCATTCTAAGAAATTACAGAGTAGTATAACTAACACCTGATTGGTTGGTTGGTAGCCATGGAGATCTGTTATCCAATGACTGCCCTCTGCTTCTGTTCTATTTATAGCCCATACCCGCCATGGATGGCACTAGGTTTTTTTTTTTGAACGTTACCATGTTCGTGATTTTCTGACTGCTGACGGCAAAAATTACTCAATAATTTTCTTTATATAATTATTCCTTCGTGAAAACAATAATATAATATCGCGGTTGACATACCTTCAAAACAAAATTCAGCTTTTAATCTCTGGAAAAATGTTAATCTATCCCGGCGACTAACAACAACAAAATTTTTGTTGTTTTATCTTCCAAGTAGTACGTACGTAGTCCAGTGCACAGCTGTCGTCTGATCACTACTCATATGATTAACTTTGTATATAAAAGTATGTGTATATAACTGTTAACTTGATATTAAAAGTATGTGTATATAACTGTATGTAGTATTTGTATACGATGTAAATATGCATAGACCTAGTATTTATGCATTATATTATTAGTGTTTGAATGATGCTAAAGTATTTCAATATCCGAGGAAACAGTAGTAAAAAAAAATTTTTCCCCACAATGAGTTTTTGGTGCATATGTATATTCCTTAAGATGACTTAAATTATAAAAGCCTTTTATGTATAAGCTAGCTTTTGCAAACAAACACATATCTTACGAAAAATTACTTATGTGAAGATGGTTTTAGTAGTACAAATGATAGTTATTGTATCGTTAAAAAATATCAAAGTGAACGAAGTCGCAAAGTCGATTCTATGTCATGTTTTTAACTTTAACGTATAGTGGTATGAAAACACCAGTGTGTCGTAGCGATGCGTCATCAATATAGTGGTATGAAAATACCACATGGTGTTGTAGCGATAGTAATCACAAAGTACAAATCCTTTTCCCCCCGACCATCCTCAGAAATTTTACGACTCTTCAACTTCAAGATCGATATGGTAAAATATATACATCATATAGTCATACTTATTGTTAAAATTCACAAGTTGAACTGCAAAACATTATTATATTTTGATTGTTATGTACATATATTTTTTGTGTGTTTTTTACGGAATGTTTGTTTTGATACCTAATAGTGAAACATATGGTATTAATTGTCCCACTATTTTATTATAGGTGATCTTAAATTTATCTGCAACATTCAATTTAAGGCAGTATTATATTAAAGTATTTATTTAAATTAAACTTGTAAAATTTTTTTTTTAATTAAATAACCAAAATAAATGAAAAACCATAAAGGGAAAAAATGTTTTTGCTGCAGTAGTGGTGTTTGTTTGATTATGCATCTGACCTCACAATTTCCGAAATCTGAAAAATTCCAAAAAACCGAAAAACATCGGAATGTGTGTGTACTGCACATTTTTTAAACACGCACACAATGTCTACACATTTACTGCAAATTACAGTACGTACGTATTTATTCCAGAGAGAGAGAGGAGAGAGAGAGAGAGAGAGAGAAGAGAGAGAGAGAGAGAGAGAGAGAGAGAGAGAGAGAGAGAGAGAATGATTAAGGACTCCAAGGCGTGTTATTTTTACAATTATTTTATTATCTTGGGATTTTTTTTTTAATCTTGAGATTTTCTATTCAATTCTCGAGATTAATAAGAAAATACCGTAAATTGACTAGCATCAGCACACATCTGAATGACTCGGCCATTAGCAGGCTAAACCACCAACCTTATGAACTTGCATGATACATGAGATACATGACAAAACACAAAAACCACTGTTTTATTGGTGAAAATTAGGGGGTTGCACGATATGGGAGATTGCACGTTATTCGAGTATATACGGTATTGTGATTTTTTTTAGCCTTTTATGGAACAAAATCTAGCAAGAAATTGCCATTCCCAGTTGGCAACACTGGCCTACAACGTTTGTTTGTTGTTGTTATGAGATGTGGGTGTGCGGCGCGTTCTTTAAATTGTACCCATATAAACGAGTTAATTATGTGGCATCCAAAAGCCCTGATTCTTTTACTCTTATGGAAAAAAAAGGGAGCGCCTAAAGGTCAGATGAAGATTTTTACGTGGAATATACTAGTATTAAGTGTTGTGACGAAGGGAAGAGATGTTTCGCTGCATACTGTTGGTAGCATTTTTTATCGTTATTTATATTACTGGATTGCACTGCAAAATCGTCGCCATCTTTTTATCAACATAGATTGTTGGTGAGTACATATTTTGATAGTTCTCTTACCACTCATCCTCTCTTTCCTTGTAAAAAAAAAAAAAAGAGGCCCACCATGCGTATGTAGGCTTCTAGCTGTAATCCCTAGGCTAGTAGGCCTACATATGTACAGTAGTACATATACTACATTTATTTTTTAAGGCTAATTTTGTACAATAACTTTAAAACTGTCTTGAATTTAGTTTTAGGTGATAGTTGAAAATATATTTGGTGTTTGAACTAAAGTAGGCAGTTATAAACATTGGAATAGTGGTCTTGGGTGGGTTAACTATTAAAGTAGGCAGTTTTAAGCAATTTTTGAGGGGGGTATCAGGATAACACGGGTATTTACTTATCACGGGGGGGTTCTGGGCCCTATCCCCCGTGGATAACGAGGCCCCACTGTAGATATAGCCCTCACTTCATGAGCATTCACTTTTAACAGCTTCATGTCACTGTCCTCACAAGATGAATGCGCTTCCTTAATGGTGTCCCTCAAGAAGAATGCCAGGGCATTCTTCGACATCGGTAGGTCTGGTCTCCTGACCAAACACCACAAGTTGTTAGAAGGACCTCGACATTCCTTCGTTTTCCGCAAATAGAATTTGAGAGCCCTGACAGGGCACAGGACTCTCTCTGGCTCCCGTCCAATGACTTCCAGCCATCACCCTTAAATCTCAAAGCTCTTGGGCCAAGGGTTGGACGGATTCATTCCTCGTTCTTTAGCCAGAAAACCGTCAGGCTTAATGAACAAACGGCATTAATGCCCCTTAAAAAGCCAACGTGCTTGCTAATAGCTTGAATTTCGCTAACTCTCTCGCTGTCACCAGAGCAGTTAGGAAGACTGCCTTTCTGGTAACGTCCCTTAGTGACGCATCATGAAGAGGTTCAAAACAACTGGACATCAGGAACTTAAGGACTACATCCAAGTTCCATGACGGCTACTTAGGTTGAGGGATCTTCGTGGTCTCGAAGGATCTTCAGAGATCGTGAAGATCTTTGTTGTTTGCCAAGTCCATGCCTCTATGTCTAAAGACTACAGACAGCACACTTCTGTAGCCTTTGATCGTCGGGACTTCAAGCTTCAAGTCATTCCTCAAGTAAAGTAGGAAGTCAGCTATTTGGTTCACAGAGGTCGTGGTAGAGGAAATGCCCTTCTTTCTGCACCAACTCCTGAAAGCGGCCCACTTCGATTGGTACACTGCAAGAGAGGAAGCTCTCCTTGCATTGGCAATAGCTCTTGCCACAGGTCTTGAAAAGCCTCTCGCTCTGGCCAACTTTTGGATAGTCTGAACGCAGTTAGACTCAGAGCGGGGAGGTTTTTGTGGTACCTCTCGAAGTGGGGCTGTCTGAGTAGATCTATCCTTGAAGGAAGCGTCCTCGGGAAGTCTACTTACTAAGGACATGACCTCTGTGGAACCATTCTTTTGCCAGCCAGAACCGGGGCGTTCAGCGTCATTCTCGTCCCTTCTGACGTTGCAAATTTTCTCATCACTTCTCCCAGGATCTTGAATGGGGGAAAGGCATACAGGTCCATCCCTGTCCAGTCCCAGAGAAGAGCATCTATCGCTACTGCTATGGATCGAGAACACCAGGGAGCAGTACAGCGGAAGTCTCTTTGTCCTCGACGTAGTAAAGATGTCTACGAGAGGACGCCCATAACCCCACACAGCTCTTGCACACCTCCTGGGTGAAGAATCCATATCGGTCGGACAGGGCATTTGACGCCTTGCCGACTGAGGAGATTGCACGGACGTTCTCTACGCCTGCGACGAACCTTGTGCTTTTGCCCACAACAAGATCTCTCTTGCTAGATTGAACAGGGACCGAGAGTGTGTTCCTCCTTGTTTCTTGATGTAGGCCAGAGCTGTGGTGTTGTCCGAGTTGATCTGGACTATTTGATGTGAGACCCTTGTCTTTGGAAGAATTGGAGCGCCAAATAGATGGCCGCTAGCTCTTTGAGGTTTACGTGCCAGGACACCTGTTCCCTCTCCAGGTGCCTGACACTTTTTCCCCCTTCCCCCTCTAGTGTTGCCCCCTCCCCCCCCCACCCTGTGGTTGGATGCGTCGGAGAACAACACTAGGTCGGGGCTCTGAAGCTTGAGGGAAAATCCATCCGACAGCTTTACAGGATCGAGCCACCACCTTAGGTGATCCTTTACCTCTCTCGAGATCTTCAAAACCGTATCGAAATTTTCCTTGTCCTTCCAGTTCTCCGTCATGAAAAACTGGAGAGGTCTGAGGTGTAGTCTCCCCAAGGAAACAAACTTCTCCAGCAAAGAAATGGTCCCCAGCAGACTCATCCATTCCCTCACCGAGCATGATTCTTTCCTTAGGAAGGCTGACACTTTGTCTAAGCCTTGCTGCTGACGTACCTGGGACGGAAAAGCTCAAAAAGCCACTGAATCCATCTGAATCCCCAGATACACGATGGACTGTGTTGGGATCAGATGTGACTTTTCGAAATTCACCAGAAGTCCCAGGGACTTTGCCAAAGCTAAAGTTGATTGAAGGTCCTTCAGACACCGTGCTTTCGAAGATGCTCGAATGAGCCAGTCGTCTAGATATAGAGAGATTCTGACGTTTGCAAGATGAAGCCACCTCGCCACATTCTTCATTAAAATCGTGAAGATCATCGGGGCCGTGCTCAATCCGAAGCAAAGAGCCCTGAATTGGAAAACTTTTCCTCTCAGGACAAACCGCAGATACTTCATCGATTGGGGATGGATCGGAATGTGAAAATAGGCATCCTGAAGATCTAATGACACCATCCAATCGCCTTGTCTTAAGGCCCCAAGAACTGACTGAGGCGTCTACATCTTGAACCTGTTTCTCCACGAAAAGATTCAGACTGCTTACGTCTAAAACTGGTCGCCAACCTTCCGACTGTTTCGGCACCAGGAACAACCTGTTGTAGAAGCCCGGGGATTGTAAGTCCACGACCTGTTCCACCGCTCTCTTTTCGAGCATTTGCTCAAGCAGATCATATAAAATCGCTGCTTCTCCTGATGGTAAGAGGGTGACGATCCCTGGTGTCGTGCACAGCGGAGGCGGCTTCAGGAAAGGTATCTTGTATCCTTGCTCGATGACGTTGAGCGACCAGCTGTCTGCATCTCTCTCTCTCCAGGCTTTTGCGAATAAACAAAGCCTGGCTCCTACTGGTGACTGAAGGACTTCAATCTCATTTTTTACCCCTGAGTTTAGAAGGGGCTCTGCCTCTGGAAAGACCTTTCCTCGAGAAGGCGGTCTCGAGGAAGCTCCGCCTCGAAAGGGCTTCTGCTTCTTAGAAACTTCCATTCGCGAAGACGTCGAAGGGACTGCAGGACGTCTAGAAGACTGTGCTAGAAGGTCTTGTGTAGCCTTCTCTTGCAGGCTGCCGGCCAGATCCTTGATCATAGCCTGGGGAAAAAGATGGCTCGAAAGAGGGGCAAACAGCAACTCTGCCCTCTGCGAGGGAGAAACTGACTTCACAGTGAAATTGCAGTAGAGCGCTCTCTTTTTTAAGAGCCCTGTACAAAAATGACAATTTGTCCAAAATTGCATTTTTCCTAACTATACAAACCTGAGGTCCTTTTACAATAGGAAGGTTACTAGCGGCAGCTCAATAGGTCGTAAGCTTTCGAACAAGGGGTTTCGGTAGTTAACTGCTTGTCCGACAGGCGCGCGCGCGCAAACTGGGAGGTAAACAATCACTTTTGCTTTTTGGCCCAAGCAAAAAACTACAGAGTGAGGGGTGGCAATGAAGTGGGACTATGTGTAAAAGGACCTCAGGTTTGTATAGTTAGGAAAAATGCAATTTTGGACAAATTGTCATTTGTTCCGACACGGCATACAAACCTTCGGTCCTTTTACAATAGGAAGACTCACTTCTTGGTGGGAGGAATCTGAGTCTTTTGTGAACAGACTGGTGTTCGCCCAACCTTGGAATGCCTCCCTGGTCGTAAGAGCGAGGGAGGGATCCAAGCCTCTGTCCGATTGATCGGGGTGTGCACCGCAGGATCAATGGTCAGACCTCTGGACCAAGTACTCAGAGAGAGGCAAGTGTGTCTCTTCGTACCAGCAATGTAAGAACATGTTCCTGTACAGGAGCAAATATAAAGTCATGGGTTTGTCTCTTGTTGGCATCCACTTCCCCCCCCTTGTAGGAGGAAGTGGTGGATATTCTGCTTCTATCCCTAGTGAAAGGGATAGAATGAAGGGCTCGTCATATAGCTCACCTGCATCTCGTCCCTCATCCAGCGTAGTGACGACCGTGACCTCTGCACACAGGTAGAGGAGAGGAAAAGATGGGAAGAGAAGCCAGTCACTCACTCATTCACACATCCATCTGCACAGTCACACCAGGACTCGATGCTGTTCAGCCTGCGAGGGTCTGGGTTAGCTACACAACTGTTGAGCAGCCACCACGGGTCCCAAGGAAAAGGTATCCAAGGACCTGTGGGCAATATCCCGAAGGTAGAAGGAGGTGAAGGTAGTCTGGTTAGACCAGACACCTGCCTTCAGGACCTGCGCCACGGAGAAGTTCTTACGAAACGCCAACGAGGGGCCAATACTTCTGACTTCGTGAGCTCTCGGACGGGACGTACGGATGTCGTCACTACCATCAAGCCTCATACGCCCTCCTGATGACCTCAGCAGCCAGAACGAAAGAGTGTTCTTGGGATACTTCTTTCTTGGTGAGACCCCGGTGCTAAACGAAGAGGCCGTCGACACTCAGGCCTGAGGTGCTAAGTTCTCTTCAGATAGCGCCGTAGCGCCCTACAGGACAAAGCAGCACTCATCCGCATCATATCGGCGAAGTCCATTAAGGAGGGAATCGTGAAAGACTCGAACTGTCGTCAGGGACCAAGGTTTCTGAGTCTTCGCAACGAAGCGAAATCGAGCGTCACAGATCCCCATCCCCTGGAGTGTCGTACATCGAAGGGAAAGACCATGAAGTTCCCCTACTCTCTTCGCCGATGCCAGGGCCAGCAAAGAAAGTGGTCTTGAGGGTCAGATCCCTGTCTGACGACTCTCAGAGTGGCTCGAAGGGTCTTCAAGTCAAACTCCTAAGGACGAGAGTCACATCCCACGCAGGGGCCTGAGTTCCCTGGTGAGCAAGACCTTTCGAAGCTCCTCATGAGCAAGGAGATCTCGAACGAGTTCGAGATGTCCAATCCCCTCAGTTTCAGGACTAGTGCCAGGGCGGCTCTATATCCTTTGACTGTGGGGACTGAGAGGAGCTTCTCTCGGCGAAGAAAAACGAGGAAATCCGCTACCTGCTGAAGAGTGGCTCTGAGAGGAGATATACCCCGTCTACGACACCAACCACAGAAGATGGCCCACTTTCCCTGGTACACAGCTGCAGAGGACTGACGGACGTTTCCAGCCATCTCTGTTGCTGCGCTACGAGAAAAGCCTCTCGTTCGCAAGAGATGGTGGATAACAGCCAGCCGTGAAGACGAAGGGACTGGACTGTTTGGTGGTACCGCTCTACATGTGGCTGGACGAGAAGGTGTGAGGGGGAATCTCTCTCGGCTTCTCCTGCGAGAAGAGCCAGCAGGTCCGGATACCAAATGGCCCCAGGCCATTTGGGAGCCACCAGGATCATCCTGAGATTCAGGGTGACCAGTGCTCGACTGATCACCTTGCGAATCAGGCTGAACGGGGGAAAGGCGTAAGCGAAGAGGTTGTCCCACGGGTGTTGAAGAGCGTCCTCTGCAGCTGCCCATGGGTCCGGCACGGCTGAAAAGAAAACATGAAGTTTTCAAGTTTTTGTTGTACCGGGTGGCGAAACAGATCCACGACTGTCGCGACAGGTCGAAGAGCCTTTTCCGCCACGTCCTGGTGTAGAGACCATTCGGTCCCTATCACCTGATCCCGACGGCTGAGCGTGTCTGCTAGTACATTCCTCTTCCCTGGAATGTAGCGTGCCGACAGCTCTATTGAGTGAGCGGCGGCCCACTCGTGCACCTGCCAAGTCAACTGGTACAACGGGAGAGACACTATGCCCCCCTGTTTGTTGACGTAAGCCACCACCGTGGTTTGTTGCGCCACATCAACACCACTGAGTGTCCCATCAAGCGGTCCTGAAACTCTTGGAGCGCGAGAATGCTGCCTTGAGTTCCAGTACATTGATGTGAAGGTGCTTGTCGTGCTCGTCCCACACTCCTGAAGTCAGCAACTCCTCCAGGTGTGCGCCCCACCCCTCGGTCAATGCGTCTGAGAACAGCTGCATCTCCGGGGGGGGAGTGCGTAGAGGCACTCCCTTTAAGAGGTTCCTGTCGTCCAGCCACCAGGCTAGGTCCTGCCTTACCTCCGGTGGTCAGCGACACTGGAAAGCTCGGGGGATCCGTTGCCTGTGACCAACTCTCCTTTAGTCTCCACTGAAGAGACCGCAGGTGAAGACGCCCGTGAGGGACTAACTTCTCGAGTGTACGACAGGTGTCCGATCACGACTTGCCACGCTGAGCTGCCTGTTCCTGCCGAGACAGGAACTGGCCGGCTGCCTCCCTAAATCTGTGATCCGCGAGTCTGCGGGGAAGACTTGCCCTGCTACCGTGTCGATCAGCATACCCAGGTACTCATCCTCTGCTTGGGCTCGAGATCGGACTTCTCAAAGTTCACAACGATCCCCAGATCGCGACAGAACTCGAGTAGCCGATCCCTGTCCTGCAGCAACTGCGAGCGGGAGCTCACCAGGACTAACCAATCGTCGAGATACCTCATCAGACGTATCCCAGTGGCGAATGGGCCAAGCAGACACCAGAGTGAACACTCGCGTGAACACCTGTGGGGCGGTTGAGAGACCGAAGCAAAGTGCCCTGAATTGGTACACCGTCCCGTTGAGGATGAAGCGGAGGTACTTTCTGGAGGACTGATGAATGGGTATTTGGAAATACGCATCCTTCAAGTCCACTGAAAGCATGAAATCGTTCTCCCTGATGGAGTCGAGCACGGAACGTGCCGTCTCCATCGTGAACCGGGTCTGGCGAACAAACCGGTTTTCAGGGGAGAGAGATCTATCACCGGGCGCCAGCCCCCGTAGACTTTCCACCAGGAAAAGTCGACTGTAGAAGCCCGGTGACTGATCCGTGACGATCTCTACAGCTCGTTTGCTCAGCATGGTCTTGATCTCCTGTCTCAATGCTACGTCCTTCGAAGATCCTGGAACGTACGACTGCTGTTTGGACCGGGTTGGAGGTGAGGGGTGGCCGAGATTCGAAGGGTAATAGATATCCCTACCCGAAGGACATCTACTATCCAGGTCTCGGCGCCGTAGCGCTGCCAAGTTGCCCAATGGCTGGCCAGGCCACCCCCCCACTTCCGGCAGCAGGTGAGGGGGAACGCCGTCCCTAGCGTTTCCCCCTTTCTTCGACGTTCTTCCCAGGAGCCTCCTCGCGAGAAGGAGGGCTGGTTATGGCTCCCCTTTGCAGAAGACGAAGAAGACAGAGTCTTTCCAGCGGGGCTTCGACGCGACTACGTCTTAGCCACCGTGGAAGCGCTAGCCGAGCTCTTTGGCTTGGCCTGCAGTTCGAGGGCTGCTCAGAAGCCTTCGAAACTGCCTGGTGTACCAGACGGTCACTGTCATCAGTGCGCCGTCTGTCCACCGCAGCGTCCCACCATCTCTCCTGGGAAGAGAGATGGGAACTCCGTAACGGTCCATTACGAAGCCCCAATGCCGCTTCACGCCCAGCCGCCCTGGATACTCGAGTAAGGACAGCGTCCCTACGTCGGAGAACCAGGTTGGCCCACAGGTTTACCGTCTGGTGGGCTAGGAAGGAGATGGCTCCTTCCCCCAGACTGGCAAAGCCTCCTGAAGGCCGAGTTTTCTACGGGAGAAATTCCCCCCGGAGTTGGCTGCGACCTTAGACACCGTGAGGGGCCACAGGTCTATCCAGGAGACGGCCTGGAAAGCTGCCATGGCAGTGGATTCCAGACCGAGTGCCTCTTGCTGCGAGAACCATAGGTTCTCTGACAGGAGCTGCTGCAGAGACACACCCTGGCGTTAGCCTGGCTAACTCGGGTTCACCTGTTTGGGCGGCATCGGGTCTTCAGACGGCATGTAGAAACGCCGCTGTCGCAGTAGAGGAGGTGGAAGCAGCTTGCTCGACCTGCCGGACTTGAGACAAGAGACTCCACCTGGTCCAGCACTGAGTCGGCAAGCTCCGATCGCGGCAAACCACCCGTCGGTCTGGGTTCCCTCTTGGGCCCCAGAACGACTCGAGCCGGGACGTGGGCTCGGAAGGCAGGAGCGGCGATCCTTCCCCGAGGTCGTTGTGCTGACGGATCAGCGCAATTACCTCGGCAAAGTTCCTCTGGATCTCCGGAGTGACTGCATCCTGAGGAGTAGGACCATCCAGTCCCTCGAACAGGAGCAACTCCCGAGACCTCCCCCTAGGGAGGGGGGAAACAGCGACAGACCCTCTCGGTCTCCTCCAGCCACTTGCGCATACGTCCTGGCCGGTTCCGAGAACCGTGCCTGGCACGTAAGGCGTCGTGGTATGATCATGAAGGGCGCACCCCTCACGATAACTCCTCAATACCTCGCTCCTCCCGTGTAACCCGAGGAGGTTGAAGGTACGGAGAGGCAGACCTGACGCTCCCTCCTCGCTCGCTGGCAGAACCAGCAGGCTTGGAGGGCTGCAGGCGATCGCCAACCCGCGGTGGCGATCGAGCTGCAGGCCTGGTCGAACCGTCTCGCTGTGGAGAACGGCTGGACTGAGCACAGCGGCCCCGATCTCGAGTGTCAGAAGAGCTGGTGCTGGTTGCCGTACCCAATCGCTCTCTGTGAGAGTGACGGTCAGGCGACCTGCAGGCTCCACTGTCACGGTAGGACCGGTGCTTGTCCTCACGGCACGTCACGTCGCTGTACCCACCGTGGCTGGTACTGGCGAACAGAGGGACCTTCCGGTCTTCAGCCTCAGCCCGTGGCCGGTCGTGGACCGTCACGTCAGCCCAGGTAGCCAGCTGGTCGCTGCGAGAGCGAGAGCTGGTTCGGTGAGAGTCGCGTGAGCGGCTGTCACCAGTCTTCCGCTCCGTGCCGTGAACCTGACGCTGAGCTGGCTCAGAGGTCTGGTTCTGGCTGCAACGGTCGCTGTTGGGCGACCGTACACTCGGTACCTCCCGCGAACGAGAGGCCGAGACGGATCCTGATGCCGTGGCAGAACCACTGACAGCAGGCGAGGAGGTGCCGGTGTTAGCCGACACCCCTCTGGTCCCCGTAGTCTTCTTCCTTGCGGAAGAAGAGACGGGCCCTGCTCCCGAAGGAGCAGGATGACCAGCGGAAGAACCCCCCCGTCTCACCGGAGCGAGACGGGCCCTTAGAAGTTCCCGAAGGAGACTTCTTAGGGTGGGAGGAGGCGACCTTCTTCTTCTTAGGCTGTGAAGCCTTAGAAGATGAAGGGGAGAGGCGGCAGAAGACGACGACGAAAATAAAGACGACGAAGACGACGACGACACCTTCCTCCTCTTCCTCTTCTTCTTCGTCAGCTTCCTCAGGACCGATGTCAAATCAGTCATCCAGGGCGGAGCCGGGGCTGCTGTTGCCGAAGCAACAGGGCCCGGACGCACCTGTCCGAACAGATCGACAACGGGAGCAGCGGCGCCACGAACAGGAACGACATCAGCAGGTGCAGGCATCACAGGAACAGCAGGAACGGAGACGGCAGGAACGGGTACAGGAACGGCAGCGGTGGTCGGCAACATCACGTCACTCATCAGCGGCTGGGCAGGTATGGCAAGGTACGGCAGGCGGTACAGGGCAGGCCAGGTGGACGGACCAGCGGCACCGACATCCTAGGCACCGGCGGGAGGTCCAGGGGCGAGCTCTTCGGGCACACGAAGTCCGGTCGAGGCAGCACGGCAAACCCAGGCGGCAATCGGCCCCTGCACCGATGAAGTTGGTGTTACAGACACCGCGTGCGGGGAATACACCAGATGAGGGGGTGAAGCATAGCCAGGGGTCGACAGGGTCGTGGTAGTGGTGGTCACCGTGGCATGCGTGACCGCAACAGAGCCAGCTAGATGGTAGAGCAGCCCCTGGACACTCGGCACGCCCTGCAAACCCAACGATGCCCACACCTGTCCAAGGTCGTCCTTCGCAGCAACAGCACCTGAGGAAGCAAGGTCGGGTGATTAGCAGGGGCCTATACCCGTCCGTGTCATGTAGACGAACGGATAGAGGACGAGAGTACAACTCAACGTCAGGGTAACCTAGTGCCCTCCTCCACACTCGACAGGTTGGGTGAGGAGAAGGACCTGGAAAACCCCCCCCCCCCCCCCCCCACAGGGGAAGGCGCCAAACGTGGGAGCTGAGCAGGGGGCAGGAAAGAAGACGAAGTGTCCGTAACCAAAGGAGTCGCGGGAGAGCTCTCCGACGACTCCTTTGTCGGCCTTCGTTTCTTCCTACCCTCGTACAAGCCCCACTGCGCCTCCGACCAAGACATACAAACATCACAGGGCTCGGCACGGGTACACTCACGCCCCCCGGACACCGAGCACACAAAAATATGGGGATCGATCTCTAGGGAACGAGCGGAATTTTCCAGCATTTACGCCCTTCGGTTCCCGGGCACAAATCTCGGAGAGTAGCGGCGTGGAGAATCCATAATCGATCAATTTTCACTTTGCAATAATGAAAATAAAGAAATGATTGTACTTACAATGATTCACAGAAAGAGAAAACACAACCATACAACCAAGAAAGCAAACGACGAGAAGCGGGCAGAGAGCGTAGAACACACACGTCCACTCGCTGTGAGGCCGAAAGCAAAAGTGGTTGTTTACCTCCCAGTCGCGCGCGCGCGCCTGTCGGACAAGCAGTTAACTACCGAACCCCTTGTTCGAAAGCTTACGACCTATCCAGCTGCCGCTAGTAACCTTCCTATTGTAAAAGGACCGAAGGTTTGTATGCCGTGTCGGAACAAATGCGAAGCCAGTTCCTCCAAACCATCCCTGACGGCCTTGTCCATACACGCAAGAACATTGGACAGCTCCCCCAGGCTAATTGAATCTTGACTACGAGACTGTGTGTCTAGTACCCCCAAGCACCAGTCCAAAAAATTAAATACCTCCACCGTTACGGAAGAGGCCCTTAACGATGTGGTCTAGTTCAAGAAGGGTGTCCAGCCACCTTCGCCGACGAAAGGAGAGACCTCCTCAGTGTGTCAACCAGGCTGGCAAAGTCACCTTGGGCAGATGAGGGAGCTCTTAATCTTCTCCTTGTGCTTTCCTCGACTCCATCCAATCATGGACCTTCTTAAACGCCCTCTTGGTCGAAAGCAAAGTCGTCATCTTCACGAATCCCGGAGTCTTGTAGGTTCTCGAAGAAGAAAACTGAGAAGGAGGAGAGCGAGGAGCCGAGGGTTGGAATTTATCTCCAAAAGAAGCACGAAGTAAGCGAACCAAGACTTGATAGTCAGAAGACGCTGACGTTGACAGTTGTTCTTCGTTTGCTTCCTCCGAAGCGCTGCTCACTTCTCCCTCTTCCGCAGGGGCTGCAGAGGAGACCCCCGAAGGAAGAGGTATAAGTCCTTTAGGGCCAATCTTCAATAATGAGCGCTGCTGAGAAGACGAGGTCAAAGTACAAGGTGCGTCTTCCAAAGTAGCGTCAGCAGGTTCAGGAACAGATGCACAAACTTCATGAAAAGCGTCTCGATGGGAGTCCCGATGAACATCCGAGCGTCGGCGAGCGTCCAGCAAAGCGTCACGCTGGGCGTCCTGACGAGCGTCCAGCAAAGCGTCACGCTGAGCGTCCTGACGAGCGTCCATAAAAGCGTCACGCTTGGCGTCCAGACGAGCGTCCAGAAAAGCGTCACGCTGGACGTCCTGACGAGCAGCTCGTGACGAAGCTGCCTGCAAAGCGTCCAGCTTCGCAGCTTGAGAACCATCCAGCTTAGCTGCCAATTAAACGTCATGCTTGGCAGCAGACGGAGTGTCCCTCAGGGACGAACGAGGGGCGTCTTGGCGAGCTGCTTGACTAAGCAAAGCCGCTTGCACGGCGTCAAGCTTAGCAGCTTGAACCACATCCTGCTTCGCAGCAGAGCGAACGTCACGTTTGGCAAACGGAGAGCCATGAAGAGAGGAGAGGGGAGCGTCTCAGGGAGCAGGAAAACAATCCTTGCTTCGAGAGTAACGATGTTCCTTCCTCTGGACAGAAGAACGTTTGGGAAGATGTTCCTCATGCCCTCTATACAACCGCTGGGGAGCCGCACGAAATCCAGAGGGCGACGAAACAGGAGAAAGAGAAGAGCAAAGAGAAGGCAAGGGGGACTGTCTAGACCTCTTGATCGGCAGTCTATCATCCTTCCTCTGACAACGCGGCTCTGCCTCTCTCTCGGCAAGCAACAAAGCAAGTTGTTGCTGCATAGAAAGGATAATCTTCTTTGTAGGAGAAGACTCCTTTTCAGGTGAAGGGCTGATCCTGTGAGAAGACAAGGGGCGAGGGGACGCCTTCTTCCTTCTCACATGGAACTCAACAGTTCTATCCCTGGCGCGACTGGGGCGCTCAAAAGCGTCATCGTCGGATGATGTCCTGGTCTTCTTTTGTGGAGTAAAGGCAGCAAAACTCTCCGGAGATGATCACAAGGCAGAAGAAGAGAAAGGACGTGAAGCGTCCTCCTCCCTGAGACCAAAGACGACGGCCGCCTGTGCGACATCTTGCATCTTTGCTCTCTTTTACGGTGGAGAGTAGTCCAAATGTTCAGGCAACGACCGCAAAGCAGAAGGAGCGAAAGGACGTGACGCGTCCTCCTCTGAGAAACCAAAGACGATGGCCGCCTGTGGGACATCTAGCGTCTTAGTTCTCTTCAGAGGGCGCGAGTCCTTCCTGGAGCTCCAACTCCTGTGCAGGGAGGACGCCTCGGATGACGAAAAGCACTCTTGGAGGATACGCGCACGAGCACGCTCTTTGGCAGCCTGGGAAGCGTCAACAGGTCCTGCCGAAGGGACGCCAGATCGGTGGGGAGCCCCCGTAACCCTCCTTCAGCTTTCAACTTGCCCTCTCCCTGATTCCTGGGAGTCCGACAGAGGTCCAGGCCTAGAGGCATTATAGGGCCGATCTGACGCCCCCTCCACAACACTAGGGGCACTTTCACTGCACTTCACTTCACTAACAACACTTCTACCCTCCAAGGCGAGCACTTTGGATTCTAGATTACGTAGGGATTCTAGAATCCCAGATAGGGCATTACCCTCCACTGACACCATTTCAGGGCCCGAAGGCATTACAGATTTAGGAGTTGTACAAACTACTGGAGGGGTAGCAGGAGAAACATTACTGCCCTTACGTCTACTGCCTGACATACTCCTGGAGGAAGACCTCCTGATCCTATCACGCTCTAACTTGCGCACGTAGGATTCATACGCCTTCCAACCCGAATCAGACAGACATTCACACTCCTTACAACGATCATCAATCATACACACATGTTCCCTACAACTCGTGCATATTGTGTGTGGGTCTACCGAAGCCTTCGGTAGCCTCACCTTACAATCTTCCATACAACATACTCTGGCGCTAGCCGAACTAGATCCAGTCATCTTAGTTAAGGAAAATCAAGCAAAATCAAAAAGAGTCCACCCAAAAAGCGTATGCCTACCCACAAAAATCCAAGTTCAATAACCAAAAGACAATCAGGATACTTGAGTAGCAAAAGAAGTTTCAAATCCTAAGACGGAGGTTCTGAAAACAGGTGTTGACAGTACCGGCGACAGAGAAAATCTGAATAGAAAATGGGAATGGTTCCTGATACCCGCCTCCCAGCGGCGGGAATGGGTACTAACCACCTGACTCCCACTGCGTGTGTCGTAAGTTTTGAAATTCTGTCGGACTTCGGAGAAATACAGCTATATATATATCTGACAGGTAAGCTTCATGAACAAATTGTATTTTTCTCAATCAAAACATATGCCCCTCAATGCTAACTTTCCTCTTTTAACGACTTCCTGGTCATTGCAAATTCGGCCCCATAATTTCTTATTGTGCGAAAACAGAGGCCCAGGGACCGAAAACGATTGCGTCACACTACGGCGATAATCCGGCAGTAAAACATCTTCATATATCCAAAAAGTAAATAATAAAGATATATATGCGCATTACGATTATAACAATTACATGAATAGCTGATAATCTGCATGAATAACTGGTAAACTGTTCTGCAAGAAAGTTGAGTAAAGCAATTATTTACAATAGGTACGAAAGCCAAGATATCGTGACGTCATAATACAGGACTTAAACGAACGTTCTAGGTAGGTAATTCCAAAAAATAATTACTTAAATTTGAGTCAGAATCGAGTTACTTTTTCAATAACGAATATTTTCAAATTAATCATCATAAATATGTAAAATATTGATGTTTTACTATTTATTTAAAAAATTATCCAAGTGCACACTTTGTCGTTGTCTTCTACCAAAACAGTTGTTTACTAACAAACAAGCCGGTTAGGGACCGTGTTCCGGTTGTTGTGATGAAAGTGCCCCAGCGTCTGTGGGCGCAAGTGGTGTGCGGATTCATCACAGGAAATGGGAAGTTTATTGACACAAGTGACTCAGTAAACATCGAGATGGGGTCAATCTTCTAACTATTTCGAGTAGTAGTAAGTAAAAATGTTGAACGCGTTTTGGTGAGATTTGGACTGCCTTGTACCACCATTTCACTACCCTCTGTTTAAATCTTAAAATTTGGCCTTAATTTCTAACTTAGGAGAAAATAACTACTTTACTTCGAAAGGAGAGTAGAGGTCTTTAGCTCCGTTTCTCACCAACAACAAGTCGCAACTGATGCCCATCTCCGATGTCAGGACGCGTTATAATATACTTTTTTCTGGGTTGTAAACGTTGATCGTACATGGTCCACCCCTGTACCATGCGGTTTTTTACCCTAGCTACCTACCTAGGTACCTAGTAGCCTAGCTACCTACTAGAGCCCTAGCTAGGTACCACACTTTCAGCGCACGAACATAGGCCTAGCCTTTAATGACAGGCTGGCCGACGTACGTATAACTGTGGTTTCTACATTATTAACCAAGAATATTCGGACATCTTACCTAATTTGCTGAGGGTTTCAAGCCATTTGAATAATAGTTGTCGAGACTTGTCAGTAGTAGTAGTAGTTTATGGGTTCGAGGCAATGCCTTTGCAACGGCGCCTCTTTAGTCTTGGGTATTTTTTGTTTTTGTTTGTTTATTTGTTTTTAGCTCTTTCCTTTTTTTCTCTCTTTTCCACATCAAGTATATGGTTTCTTTTCTTATTTCGTTGTTACCTGAAAATAGAAATTTTCCCACTACGTCACTTTCCTTCTCTTCATAGGGTTTGTTGTAGCCATATTGCTTCTAACCCGTTCCTCTATATATGTCACAATATAAAAGGAAATGAAATATGTCTTCTACTGCATCAATTGCAAAAAGGACAACAGGTGTTCTCCTTCTGGTGCCTTTTTGCTATATTTAAATTAAGAGAGTTGGTTCTGGCTTTGAAGAGAAGGGACTGAACCCATAGAGTTGTCATAAATTTCTTCGTCTTTTATTTCTCTTTTCCACGTTTTATTATATGTTCACAGTCACTTTATTTTTCCAACTCTTCTTTCCACCTCTCTGTGTCCCATATTCTGGCTTTGTCCTTTATTTCTGTTCTGGACATTCCTTCTAATTTTCTTAAATTTATTTTAACTTCGTGCATGTACTTTTCCACAGTTTTCCACCATTTTCTTTCCTTTTCTTGCATATCTGTAATTAATTTCTTCAGTATCTCTTTCCGTCCATTAAAGTATTATTTACATAGCTTATCTTCCCATTTTCATAATTCTACTTTTCATTGAAGAAGCTCCTTATCTCCCCCCTTAATGTGCTACTACTGTACTTCTACATGCCCTAATATTTTCTTTTCCTATATACCCCATTCTCTATTCTTGTAATTTTTCTATTTCTGCGTCTGTTAGATTAACCACATTGGTTCCGTATAAGATTGATGGTAGAGCTATGTTTTTCCAGAATGTTTCCCTATTAGAACTTTGTTGCAGCTTTTTTCTATTACGGGCGGGTAGGTTAGGTTGGCTAACTTCTGTGCTTTATTAAACATTTCTTTTTTCTGTAGCTTAAACAGATTTTTTCTAGAGTTGCGTTTACTTGGTGGTAGTAGTAGTAGTAGTAGGTGGGATATGTCTTTAAATCGGCTCCCTTGCTTATTTTATTCCTCCTTTATTTGTGTTTGTTTTAGTTTCTACTCTCTGAAATACCCCAATTCTTTTAGAAATTCTTTCCTATTTTCCACTTCCTCCCTCAGTAAATCTACAAGAAGAGCATATTTGCTATTAATTCATCTTTATTTTCCTGATATGGCTGCTGCACAAAACTATATCTATTTTTAGTCTCATTGTATGCTGGACAGTAGCTAAAGTAAAAAATGCTCTAATTTTTTTTTCTTCACAGCACAAGCATTTTGTATCTTCTCCCTTTACCCTATTTCTATAATTTAATTCTAGTGTACTACTATAGTCTGGCCATGCTGATCAGCGTTGTTTTTATCAGTGTTGTCATTCCAGATTTCTTATTTTCTTCTCATTCATTTCTTTCCGCCATGTTTTTTTTTTTTTTTTTTTTTTTTTTGTCCCAGTTGTTTATTATTTGTTTTAGCCGTTTATCTTTAACTGCTTTAATTTTACATAAGTTTGTGTTTAGTTCTTTCGTATATTATTTTACTTGCATTATCCAGTTTTTTTTTCTTTTTTTCATACTGATCCATGGTTATCTCATTTAGGAGCCTATTTCCAACACTCTCAAGTGTATGTTTCAGATAGAATAGTTTATTCTTCGTATCTCTTGAGTGGCATGAAGAGGCCCTATTTCAGATCTTAATGCACAACTTGCTGTGTAACTTGACGCTTTCAAAATTACTCTATAGCTTATTCTTGACTGTCTACATCTTGTAATTTATTTGTGGTTTTCTTGTCAAGTTTCATGATTTCTATGGCATACATGAAGGATGGTATCGTTAATCCTTTCCAATACAATTTTCCTATTTTTACCATGCTACAGCTTTTATTGATGATTCCATTAGCCATATTTGCCATCTGCTTTGCTTTAATTTGGGACGGACGAGAAGCGGTGCTTTCAATGTGGTGTGGCCGTTGGCGCTTTAATTTGGGTCCTTTTTATTTGTTCGCTGAAGCAGTTTTTCATGTTGTTGATTGTCCCTCCTAGGTATTTAATCTGAGAGTTGCGACTCGTACAGTAGTAGATACCCTTTTTGATGCCAGTCAGTTGTCTTTGTTCAGATTCATCCTACATCGTAGTATATATGGCATTACTCTCGGAGTCACATAAATCATTCACCTCATTGCACTTGTTTATTTTTAGAACCCCTATCACTGCCCATTGTTTAGTATAGTCCAGTATACGTGATGGCCCCTTCATATATTGACTACTTTTTTTTTTTATTCTTAGCCCCATTGCATATAAAAAAAAAAAGACGCTCAGCAGGGCCACACCTCAAAAGCGACCCTTTAAATTCATCCTCTGTACATACATCCTTTTTTTTTGTCGGTGTGGCAATAACAAAATTATAATACATAAAACTGATTTTTTTTTTTTATCTTTTACTGAGCTTAACTCCTTAGTGGCACCTCCGACAATGAGGCTCAAACAACCAGTCCTATCTTCATTTAAATTCAACGACTCCACTGCCATCCGTGTAAATTTAAAATCGCATATCAGTTGCAGTCACAAAATCAAAAGCCACGGCAAGTTCGGTTTCTATTCCTCCCGTTTTTCTCTTCTAGTATTCTACCTCTCTCTCGACTCTTAATTCATAGCATGATATAAGTATTGTGAAATCTTATGGAATGCCACAGCACTGCATCGTCGTCTCTTTCTCCATCAGAGGATTTCTGTTCTGTGGCTGTGATCGTATCTTTAACAACAAACGCACGCGGTGACATATTTGCCTCTCATGTCGTGTCCCCAAGTCTAGTTTTATCTAACCATGATTCTCATGAATGACGTCTACCAACTGGAACACATTTTAGTAGGTAATGTAAATATTCTCGATATTCTGTTAATTGCTTGCAGTCAGATGTATCTTTTGTTCACTTGATACACGACTGATCATAATTGAGAAGAAAACTTCATCACATTTATAATAGTTGCTTTGCCAAAGTTACCAATCTTAGGCGACGTCATCTACAAAACTTAGGCGCAGAATCCTTTCTTTCCTTGTCTCAAATACAATCAATTTCTTTCCTTCTTTGTTAATTTGCTCTAGCTATTAGATTTCCTCCCATAACGTAAGCTGTCTTTAGTTTGGTTAACGTTCAGTTCATCTGCAGACTAACATGTAGAGAATTCTTCACTAACACTCATAATTTTTTAAACAGCAACAGCATACGAAGAGTCCATTAATGCGTTAGCCATGAATATATCTCTGATATTACTAATGACCTCATCTCTCACTTTATCCAGCTTTAAAGAATTTTGATAACTATCTGCCCTAATGTGAACACTAGATTATCCTTCAAAGTGCCTTACTCATGTTTCAAGCTATCTCTCTGCACTAGCCAATCGTCAGCATGCACACATACATTGCAGACCCAAATTACTTTGTGCACATTTAATATTTTCACTCCATCAAGCCCGGCAAAGTTCTGATGCTCCCATGTACTTCAAATTGTGCATCCTACCCAGACTGCTATACTCCAGCACAGCATGGCAAAAATTAATCTTGAGATGGAATTTAAAATCACATTAAGTTGGCCTCAATCATCAAGAAGTCACCCTAAGTTCCCACACAATCACCAAACACCATTTTAGTTAGTTTATGCGTGTTCATTTCTTGAATACCTCTTCTTTTAGTCTTATGTTAAATGCCGTGATTTTCCCACAACTGGTAATAGTTTCGGTCCCGAGATGTTGTGAGACTATGATAGTTTACCAGTTGCGGATCTAGAAATCTGTCATGGGAAGGGAGGGGGGGGGGGGGGGGTTGCCACTTATGATTTTAATATGTATGTATATATCCTCTTCTGAGTACAAACCAGTGGTTCCCAACCTTTGTCACTCTGAGGAACGCTGAGACAATTTTCCTCATCCCAAGGAACCCCAATTTATATGTGTGTGGGGTCCTTAGGGGGCCTTAGGAGGAACTTGTTTGAGGAAGATGATCAAGGGGGAGACAGAGAATTAGAGGGCGAGATAAAGTGAAGGAAGATATGGAGAGAAGAGGTTTGGTGGAGTATGCCTTTAATAGAAGGCAGTGGAGAGAGCGCATCAGGCAACCGACCCCTTAGTGTAGGGATAACAGTGGGTAAGAAGGAGACATACACACACACACACACACATCACACACACACACACACACACACACACACACACACACACACACATATATATATATATATATATATATATATATATATATATATATATATATATATATATAATACAAAACTACAGGCCATAGGAGCTTTTGGTGAAGAGCTATACTGTCTCAAAACCCAGATACATATATCCACCGTATATACACCTAAATCCGTCTGTACTACATTTGAATACTCAATTGCACCCAACTATGGACCGGGATTACTCTGACAAATTTTGATCTACATTAGCCCTGGGGGTGCAAAGAGCAGTGGGAGTTCCGGAGGTGATAACAAAGAATTAATAAATTTTCAGAATCTGGTGGATTACACACACACACACACACACACACACACACACACACACACACACACATATATATATATATATATATATATATATATATATATATATGTGTGTGTGTGTGTGTGTGTGTGTGTGTGTGTGTGTGTGTGTGTGTGTGTGTAAGCATTCGTAATACTTACCTTTAGTAAAACTGAGGAGAAAATCTCGCACAATATGTTACGATAAAAAAATTATAGGCCCACGATCTCAAGGCATGTTTCACAAAAAAAAACAAAGGTATACAAGTAAAAAATAATTAAATAAAACATGTCTTTTCACGGAACCCCCAGTGATCGTTTACGGAACCCTAAGGTTCCGCGGAACCCCGGTTGGGGATGGCTGCTCTAGAGATTATTAATGAATATACGTATTTAGGCCAGACAGTGTCTCCCCAGGAAAATGCCACTTTCTCTAAAAAGAAAAGTATTTAACTTATGCATCAGAAACTTGGAGCCTTACGAAAGCCAAAGCCTTAGAACATAAGCTAGTTACAACTCAAAGAGCTATGGAATGAATAGTGATTAAGAGACAGAAAAAGAGCAACATGGCTACGAGAGCAAACTAAAGTAGAGGATATTCTAACAAGTAAGAAAAAGAAATGGAGGTGGGCGGGACATATAATGAGAATGTCAGATAATGGAGGGACGAAAAGAATAAACAGAATGGGGTGCGTAGAGATTGCGAACGAAGCAGGGGAAGGAAGAAAACTTGAGAAGACGATGGAATGACGAGCTAAGAAAATTTGGGGCTATAGACTGGCAAAGAAAAGACCATAAGCAGATGGAAGTGGAAGGACATGTCTGAGGCCTTTGTCCTGCAGTGGATTATAGCAACGGCTGATGATTATATATATATATATATATATATATATATATATATATATATACATATACATATATATACACATAGGATATGCAGGAACTTCCATATACATACATAACTTCAAGAAAGCCGAAGACACATGATGAGATAAAGGATTTATTCGTTAAGAAACGTTTCGCACAGGAACTTTGTGCATCATCAGTCTATTAAAATAAAAGTACGTTTTATATCAATAAAAACAAAACACAAATGAAAATTACAAACTAAAATTTAAAAATTGTAATTTAGAAATTAGCATACTTTAAAGTTAAAAGTGAAAAAAAGAACATTAAAACAACCACTGAAAGGAGGAGAGAGAATGACCAGAAATGGGATTCAGGTCAGAAAGAAAACTATGCCAGGTATAGCGGAGACGATGAACTACCGCTATTCAACGAAGGAACAAGTCTTTTGATAAATAATGACTCAAGTGTTGTTAAATACTCAGAGTCCTTATTGTGACCTAAAATGGAGAAGTGCTGCTTCTTGACTTCAATCTTACATTTGATACGGCATGATTTTTGATATTTGAATGCTCTGGTCTACTTAATCTCTGACCAATTCTAAAACTATACCCCATGTGGCTGCAATATCGCATTGCAACAGCCTCTTCGTAGATCCAACGCAATTACCAGGACATCCTGGGCACGTAAATTTATACACAACATTAGACCTCATAAAAGGCTGCAAACAATCTTTAAAGCAGAACAGGGAGCTAATTTTACTTGGGTTATTTGATATTAATTTTAATTTCAAGCTTGAAATTTCACCTTCAATTATTCGAGTAAGTTTCTGTGACAATTTCAGGTTGGAAATATATGGAATCGAGGCATACGGG
Organism: Macrobrachium nipponense; assembly: GCF_015104395.2. Classification (NCBI taxonomy): domain Eukaryota; kingdom Metazoa; phylum Arthropoda; class Malacostraca; order Decapoda; family Palaemonidae; genus Macrobrachium; species Macrobrachium nipponense. Next base: position 9,182,710 of record NC_061087.1, read on the forward strand.
AGTTTCTTTGGAACGTCAACAATCGGTGGAACTGGTTTCAGATGGTTAGTTAAAAGTTTGTTAATCATTTTCTGAGCTAATTCTTTAGGATATGAATTTTGCTGAAAAAAAGACAGTAAGAATTCTATTTCCCTACGAAAAATGGCCCAACTCGAAGAGTACTTCAGGGTTCTATAACTAAAGTGGAGATAGCGTTACGTTTTAAACTTCTTTGGCAGGAGCTGTGAAAATTATTGGCTAGTTTTTTCCTATAGACTGTTGTATTAAATTAATAATCAATTCTGAATCACTTAAACAATGAATTGAACGATGACTCATGAACATAGGTGGCACAACAATATCAAATTTACATGAATTTAACTTAAATTGGAATACCACTTCATTAAACCAACAAAAAGACACTTGCTCGAAGTTCATTAATCAATGACAACAATGATTCCGATCGATTAGCCCAATGATGGCTGATACAAAGCAATTGAGTCATTCTTCCATGGGGAGGATGAAGCGAGGAACTTGGAAGGATAAAGTCATAATATTATTAAGGAACCATTCCGCTTGTGCCGCCAGATTGTGGTATACGTGGCGATTCGCCTACTAATGAATGTTTTGCCTACCAGCAAAGAGCGGGAAAATGGAGGTGGACTGGCGGGATTACGTCAAGAAAAACTTGTACACGAGTTTTTCGCGACAGGCGGACCACTAATACAAATTTCAAAAAGGTAAATACGTTTATATAATAATAACCAGATAACTTTTATTTTAGTAATATGAAATGCACCTATCAAATATAAGTTATAGTTTAATTATTACCAAAAAAAAAAAAAATTGAAAATTTTAAGTTTAAGTATTACACATTTTAGTGTGATATTTGTTCTTGCTTGTTTGAAATAAGTTTGTTGATTTTAGGCACCAATGACTTTACTACAAGACGGAGAGCTGTTGTTATTTGGAGCCAAGATCCAAATTTTTAATGCTAAGTCGCCCTAAAATGCTAAATCAACCATTAAAGTTCAGCATAGATCTTAGTTTAACCAGACCACTGAGCTGATTAACATCTCTCCTAGGGCTGGCCCGAAGGTTTAGATATTTTTACATGGCTAAGAGCCAATTGGTTACTTAGCAACAGGACCTACAGCTTATTGTGGGATCCAAACCACATTATATCGAGAAAGGACTTTCTGATTACCAGAAATAAATTCCTATAATTCCCTCTTGGCAGAGCAGGGATTAAACCAGGAACCTGAGATGAAAAGTCGAGCCTGTAACCGACTCGTCCAACGAAGACTAAATCCAGCATCAAAAATGCTAAGTTGGCAACACTGGGCTCTCTGTCTTCTGTGCAATTTGTATCAGGGTTGCCCGAAAAGGATTAAGAAATAAAAAAATTTAAAAAAATGTCCCAATTTTTCTTCGGACCATCAAAATTTTTTTCACGGACCATACCACTGGTTGGCGACCGCTGCGTTAGATGACAAAATGCTGTATTTTCACGTGTTACATTTTCTATTATGCTTTCAAACTAATCATACCATTATGTAAAGGCACCATACAAATGTAAGATTATGAAGACACACACACCACACACACACACACACACATACACACACACACAACACACACACACACACACACACACACATATATATATATATATTAATTATTTATATATATTATATATATATATATATATATATATATTATATACATATATGTATATTGAAAATGTATGGTAGCTAGTGGGTATATAGCCAATTACATAAACACACATATAGCCTATACGTAACAGATCACGCGACTTGCTTCCTCCTGCTTCCTGTGCAACTACCAAGCCATGAAGTTGTATCCTTGTAAAGTCTAGCAGCTAAATATAAAGCCTATAATAGGAAATTTTTAATGGTGTACCTACATATCATGGTGGGAGAGATAATTGGGTAAAGGAATACATGCAAAATAACAAAAAAAATCGTTGTTAGCTAAGAGAGCAAATTTAAATAACAAAATAAGCGATAATAAAATAGGTTAGGTTTCCGTTATGGCTCCCAACTTTCCGGTGACAACTGATAAGTGTAGTCGATTCGGAGTCATTCCTGAAACACTACGCTATTAATTTTCACGTCAAATTTAGAAGGATATGGGAATTATTCCTATCTGTAGATAGTCGTCAAAGTATATACAAGACGTCCACCTTGTTTCTAACGTATATATCATCGATCAGCAAGGCCCCACAAATATTGGCCATCATTTATATTATATATATTGATATTTTATATATATATATATACTATATATATATATAATATATATATATATATATATAAATATATATATATGTATATATATATAGTATATATATATATATATCTATATTATATATATATATACTATATATATATATATACTATATATATATATATATATATATATATATATATATATACATATATATGTGTGTGTGTGTGCGCGCGCGCATGCGTGTGTATGTAAGGGTAAATCCGACGTATATCTATAAAAACTAAAGAGAACACCAACTCCGGAAGGTGTCTTTTAATCTGAAAAGTTTGCCCGTTCTTGATGTTTTTTTTTTTTCCAACAAACTTGAAATTAACATAGGGTACAAAGAGCTTAGGACTACTGACTGCATGTTTACATGTGGAAATGAAAAGCATTGATTTTTTTAAAACTAGAGCTACGACTTAATAAACAGGGCTGATAAATATTATGTCAAAGATGTTAGAAGGATTAGCTAAGGCTAAATCACACACCGGAGAATTAAGCCCGCGACCGTCGTAATGGCTCGGCTTTGCGACTGACGTGGACCTTGGAAAAGAAAGGAAAATCAGCTGATTACGACAAAAGTACGACACTTGCAATGTACAATTACGTACGCCAAATAAGACTTGTAACGTACGTAAACGTGCACGTGTCACCGATGATATAGGCCACACCCACTTTTAACGTCTTTTTTGGGGACGGCAACTGACGTAAATGCAATTTCGTCAGACGTAAGTCTATTACAACAGGTAATACGGAATCAGACATAGGCAACTTACGTAAACTGTGTCGTGAACGTGTTGTAAGTGGTAATGAGTGCCCATTCCAGGCGCCGCTGACAGAGGCACAAGATGGACGAACAGGAAATTATGAAGACTGAACAATTTCTGAACGTGATATTAGACACTATAAATGATGATCCTGAACTTGCACTGGCCATGCTGGATCATTACTTTGCCATCTTGATGTTAAGAATAATGAAAGTATGGCAGGAAAGAAAGTGCAAGAAACGAAGCAGGAGATGCAGGATATGGTCCTACTTACTAAGAAGATAGAAGAAAGGTCAATTTGACAACTTGACGAAAGAATTGACAATTGGAACTCCAGGACTGTACCGGAATTCTACTAGGATTACAGAGGAGCTTTTCCGTGAAATTGTTGAACGGGTCTCGCCCTATGATGCAACCATACCCTGCACGAAACTTGACAGCACGTGAACGCGTCTTTCATTATCGACTGAGTAGGCCAAGTCGAACAGTGGAGATGCCTTTAGCTTACTAGCAAACAGGTAGATAATGTTTAAAAACGTATTAATATGAAACACATTTTGTATACCATTTCTTTACTACAAAAAATAATTTTTCCACTAAAAAATAATACGTATTTAACAGGAAATGCCTTTCGTGTACCATCTGATAATGAACCCTTGAGGTCGGCCAATTAAAAAAGAAAGAAAAAGGAGATACATCAATGGAAAGAGAAAGATATGCAAATGCACATGGTGTAAGAAAAAATTCCAAAGAATTTTCCCTACCTTCCACGAGAAGTTGAAAATGACTATTTGCAATCCCTTTTACAAGATAAATAATCGTAAATTTTACCAAGCTATACGCGCTTTTTCAAATAAATAATTTTATGTTATTTTGTATAATTATAATCCCAGCCCACGCAGTATCAAAACAGATAACTAAAATCGGTAACAAATTCTGAGTATATTTCTTGTAAATTTTTTACGTAGATTTATTGAGATCGAAGATGCAGTAACTTTTTTTGGGGTTATGCATGTCTTTTCTAATATTTCTTTGCATTTTTATTTGCAAAATTATAATTATATCTGTCATACTATTACAAAAGATAAAAACTAAAACCAACAACAACCCCTTAGCACATTTGTTTGTGAGTTGTATTCAGTGTCGTATTCATCTATGTATGACATTCTCAAAGTATATCAAGAACACTGAAAATCTAAAATGCAATGTTTACTTAAGAAAGATCACGCCTTTTCATTTATTATACATCAGAACATTCTAAAAATTGTATTGATTGCAGTTAAGTCACTGACATATATATGTTTTAAGGAAAAAAAATAAGTGAATGTCGTGAAAAAATGTCAGAAATATATATTGTTACTATATATTTCATTTAAGGTTGTTTTATATTCATGTATATGAGAGATTCGACCCTAAGAGTAGATATATAAAAATACTGAATCCCAAATATATGCTAATGAAAACATAAAAGTGAAGGCTTGTTTGTCTACTAAATTCTGCCCTTGAACTTTTTTTTTTTTTATAGCTGAAAAGGTACGTGTCACAATGTATCTATTGCCCACCCCTCCGCGCAGGTTGAGGGGTTGCCAATTACACCACGTACGTCGAAAGAGCTCTCGGGTATGTCGAGATGACATGGAGACTTTTGACAGATGTCGTGGTTCGACTGCGATAACTACGTGCAACAGCTAGTTGTCGCAATCACAGGCGGATGTCATGAAACTCGGCGACTGTGTGAGCGCACATGAAGATTTTGGTCGTAATTCAGCAGTAATTTGGCTTTTATGACAATCGCGAACTTTATTCGCCGATGTGTGATATAGCCTTAACAGTTATTCTTTAAAAAGGTGCTTCTAGAAATCATATTTGATGGCAAACCTGGGTCACACATTGGCGATTTCAAAATGCGCAAATCGTAACGGCCGAAATTTTGCTCATTACGACTCCATTACGCTCTCGTTACAACCAATTCGCCATAAGTCAGTATAAATCGTAACCAAGTCTCCGAGTTAGACGACTTTGCGCCAGTGATGGCGACTATGAAAGGCTGCCTTGTCGTCGTCATTCCACGGCTACTGTCAAAAGTTGCCATGTCATGGCAAAACACGAAACAATTTTGCAATGGCCTCTCGACTTACGGCATTTGATTAGGCAAGTTGTAACTAGCAATGTCAAATTATGGCAATCAGTACAACATACGCCATGTACTTGGAAAACCCATAACGTGCGCAGTGAGTCAGAAGGTGTCAAGTGTGTTGGCAGAATGTATATACAGTTCAAGGGCTTGATTAATAACCCATACTTGCCTCGGTTTTCAATTTTGAGTAAGATATATTGTGGATTCAAGATTTTCTGTATTCTTGATATAACTTGAGAACTTCAGAGGTAATAAAGACCACGACCGTTGTAAAAACCGAATTACAACCAAAATCTTCATGTGTGCTCACACAGTCGCCGAGTTTCACGACTTCCGCCAAGCGATTGCGACAACTAGCTGTTGTACCTATTTATCACGGTCAAGCCATGACAACTGTCAAAAGTCTCAATGTCATGCTGACGTAACTGCGAGCTCTTTCGACGCATGTATAGCTCTTTCGGCGTATGTATAGCTCTTTCGACGTATGTATAGCTCTTTCGACATACGTAATGTGATTATGGCAGACTTAAGTAGTAATTTCGTTGTACGCGATGTAATTGGGAACCCATCAACTTGAGTGGAGGGGATGGATGCACAGTAGCCACATTGTGACACGTGTTTCCAGCTATAAAAAAAAAAGTTCAGGGGCAGAATTTAGTACATAAACCTGCCTTTATTTGTATGTTTTGATTAGCATATATTTTTGGGATTCAAGATTTCCAGTATTTTTATATACTCTTAGGACCGAATCTCTCATATACATGAATATAAAACAAACTTAAATGAAATATATATAGTAACAATATAAATATTTCTGACATTTATTTTCGACATTGATCTTTTTTCTTAAAAATATATATATGTCAGTGACTTAACTGCATTCAATACAATTTTTAGAATATTCTGAAGTATAATAAATGGAAAGGTATTATCTTTCTTAAGTGAAAACTGCATTTTAGATTTTCACCGTTCTTGATATATACATTGAGAATGGCATACATAGAAATATGAATACAACTCACAAACAAATGTGTTGCCTCTTTATCTTATTATATAGTAATGTTGCTCATAAATATACCCAGGGTTGCTGTTGATTCTTTTATGATAGTCTGACAGATATAATTGTAATTTTGCAAATAAAAATTTAAAGAAATATTAGAAAAAAACATGCATATACCAAAAACGTTACTTCATCTTCGATCTCAATAAATTTACGTAAATATTTTACAACAAATATACTCAGAATTTGTTACTGATTTGAGATCTTGTCTGTTTTGATATTGTGTGAACTGTAATTATAATTTTACAAAATAACAAAATTATTTATTAGAAAAAGCACGAATAGATGACCAAGAAATACTTTCTTCTCAATTTCACAGTTTACGGCTTGTATCATTGTATGACTATACATTGTAGTCAGATATATCTGAACATAATGCAACACTAATTTAACAATATATTCTTCAAATGAGATACACCGTGAAACATATTATGCGTTATTGGCTTCTCCCTCTTCTAAATATTTTCACATCGAGAATTTCTAAATTATATACATGAAAATGCAAGTTTAAAGCCATTTATAGAGTTGCGATAACTCATGGGATGAATCAAACAGTATACAAGATGGTAAAAATGATGGTATCTGACCAATTTGTAGGGGAAGATAGAGATAGGGAGTAGGCTTACACTACGGATTTCTATGGAAATATTCTATTTCGTAGTTATGCACATTATTGGGCATTGTATGAAAGCAATATACTGATCATTACTAGGCCATGAACAGGAAGCAGACTGATATAGGCCCTAATATTTACAGGACACAGTATCAGCCTCATTCATTAAATTATTTCAAGAGCTAATGAGCCCGTAAAGAAACCTAAGGAAACCTACGGTTTTGTTGTTTTGGCGATCTAAGTTAGCCTACTGTAACCAAATATATCTGAATACGGTTGTTTTGCAAGGTGTACGTGATAAGCTGTAGTAAAAAATTGCCTTTTTGAGGTGGATTCCTTTGTCATAAAACCTTCCAGATATCCTTACCTGATTGGTCCTTGTATTCATTGTGTACAAATATATAAGAAGTTTTTATCAAACATTTTTTGTTTTTTTTATTTTTACTTTTCATACATTGTATACAAACAAATCAAAAGTGGTAATATAATTCATTACTGAATATTTTTAGCAAGGCCTTGCGTGATTTTTGCTTAAAATTCATTGTGTACACAGAAAACACTGATTATCTAATTTATCTATTATTCTTAGCAAACCTTTCGTACTTGTCGTTCATTGTGTGCAAAGAATCGAAATGAGTATTTCATTAGTATGTAAAACTTTTAGCAACTATAGGAGTTCAGAATACTACCTATTTTTCGGAGTTACAGTATACTGATTACTAAGCTGAACTAGAGCAGAATTGATGCGTAAATTTATTAGAACTGCGATATGCTTTAAAGTAAATATGGATGACACTTTTTATCCAACTCTCTCTCTCTCGACAGAAAATTTTATGCAAATATTCAACATGTATTAATTAATAAGCCCGGGATAACGGTAGTATATGAGTACTATACTACTATTTTCATCCAAGCTCACACTCAATGGCCAAATGTATGCCTTAAATTAAGTGCATAGTTTTTTCTTTACATATAGATTTTTGGCATTATACCAAGCACTGGGGCAACTAAGGCCATTCAGCAGCGCTGAAACGGAAATTGACAGTAAAAGGTTTGAAAGATGTTACAGAGGAAAACCTCAAAGCAGTTGCACTATGAAGCAATTGTTAGGGGAGGGTGGACGATAAGATGGAAGAGAATATGAACAGAGGTAACAGTTAAATGAATGAAAGTAGTTGCAGCTAGGCGCCGAAGGGACGCTGCAAGAACCATAAGCAATGCCTACATTGCACTTAATGAGGTGCACTGACGGTGCTATCCCCCTACGGGGTGCATAAATTTTTCATCAAAACTGTATCTTCCACATTTCTTTTAAGCATAAGGCAATTATTATTTTAGTTCTGTACATAATATCTTTTTATAGCCTGAAACAACAGGCAGTGACGCCTGAAAAACGTTCCATGCTCCATGCTTTTAAAATCGTCACCATCAAAGTCCAAGATTCTTGATGGGAGTCGAAGTGCCGAGAAGTTCCTTGCCTCCTGTCTGTAGTCTGTAGTGCTAATTACAGGCCATATACCATCTTTTTACCATGCTATCAATTTTATCATCTTGTATGATTCTTATTCATACCATGTTTATCGCAAATCTTTTTATATGGCATTAAACACGCATTTTCAAGTATATAATTTAGTAACTCGCAATGAAAATATTATTTATGCAGTAAACATCGACTTTGCGAGCAGGAATTAAGAGGCACTGGGCACTATTACCAAGCTGGATAGCCAATAACGCTTAATATATTCCACGGTCTGTCTCATTTGAAGAATATATTGTTTATTGAATTAGTGTTGCATTATATTTATATATCTCTGACTAAAATGTATAGGTATAGGTCATACAAGCCGTAAATTGTGAAATGGGGAAGTTTTTCCTCGGCAAAGTGACTGGAAGTAATGGCTATGAGACCGAGTGTAGCTTAAAGGCGTGGCTTGTGACGTCATGGTCAACTCCACGCCCTTTGATTGGTGCTAATTTTCCCCATCCCTAAACTCTTCCAGACTTGGGAAATCTGCGACCCGTTCAACAATTTCACGGAAAGCTCCTCTTTAATCCTGGTAGAGTTCAGGTACAGTCCTGGAGTTATAATTACCAATTCTTTCATCAAGTTTTCAAATTAACCTTTCTTCTCTCTTCTTTGTAAATAGGACTATTTCCAGCATCTCCTGCTTCGTTTCTTATGCGTCTTGAACTTTCGTTCCTGCCATACTTTCATTATTCTTAACATCAAGATGGCAAAGTAATGATCCAGCATGGCCAGTGCAAGTTCAGGATCATTTAAAGTGTCATATATCATGTCCTGATATTGCTCAGTCTTCACAACTTCCTGTTCGTCCATCTTGTGCCTCTGTCAGCATCGCCTGGAATGAGAATGACTCATTCCTACTTGCAACACGTTCACGGCACAGTTTACGTAAGTTGCCTATGGCTGATTCCGTTTACCTATGTTGTAATAGACTTATGACTGACGAAATTGCATTTATGACAGTCGCCGTCCCCAAATAAACCGTTAAAAGTGGGTGTGGCCTATATCATCGGCGACTTACGTGTACGTCTTCACAAATCTCATTTTGAATTGTGTAATTGTAAATTGCGAGCGTCGTACTTTTGTCGTAATCAGCTGATTTTCTCTTTTTTCCTCTAAGGTTCGCCACAGTCGTAAAGCCCAACCTTTACGACATTTGCGAGCTCTAATCGCCGTTGTGTGATCCAGCCTTAAAACGAAAATACTTTCGGTAATATAAATAAAGATGAAATTTAACTTTTCATTGCAATCAAATTCAATTTATTAGCATGTTCTGAAGTAAAAGGAATGAAAAAGGCATTTTCTATTTTGAGTAACAAGTATATTGCAGTACAGATTTTCTGCAGATATTCTTGATATAATTTTAGGACTTCTGAAATAGTTAAATATGACACTGAATACTACTTATAAGAAAATATATATGGTAATTATATAAATATATTTTTAATTTTAAGTTTTGTTCAGGAGATTTACATAGTCTTTCAACATGATTTTCTGAAATATGAAAAGGTAATTGTTATAGTTTTATTATATCATTGATTTCTGTCAGTGAACGAAGCCTGCAACGGAGTTTACATAATCACGAAGAGGACTTCATGTGTCACCGAGTCCTCTCGATCTGCGTCATTTTATATTCAAGTCTGAACACAGGAAGTAAGTTCTGAATGAAACTATCAAAGAGCAGTTACTAAAAAAGTTAAGACCCAAACCAGCGTCCGTCTTTATATATATATATATATATATATATATATATAAAGAATACCAGTAGGAAATAACCCCCATTACAACGCGAAATATTTACGAGTATGTCTAGAAAGTTAAATGGTTACTCGATTCTATTTCCATAGTAAACCTGATATTCTGATGAAATTTGTCGATAAACTAAAAACATATTGGCATGAGCTTTTTTTAAACAATAAAAACCTGTCATCGACGTACGTATCGTCGACGAAAAAAAAAAAAAAAAAAGGGGGGGGGGGGAGGCCGAAATATCTATTGGCATTACCTAAAAAAAAAAATGCCTTGAACATGGCACATTATCGGCGAATGCAGGACCCACTGATGACCCCATGCCATGTACCATCAACCTGTTTTATTATTATTATTATTATTATTATTATTATTATTATTATTATTATTATTATTATTATTATTATTATTATTATTATTTAAATATCCGTGGATATCATAACTGCAAGTTCAAGGAGACTTCTAATACCATATATGATTAAATCAAGCCACAGATTATAATGTTTTCGTTCAAGGAAAAGCTTCATAAGTGCAATTTCTATGGTTTCTCTAAGGGAAACGTTTGCAAATAGCCGCTCAACATCGAGGCTTGTCTTGTTCAAGAATTTCAGAAACTAATTCGGTCGAATTCTGAAGTTTGAACTGATTATTAGTAAGATTACTAAGGAGAGGAAATATGAATTTGGCTATGGGGTAATTAGGTGAATTATAAGCTGGTATTAGGCGTATGGACCTTTGGCAGATCAAAGAGCTGCTGAAACAGAACTATTCAATAACTGATATGACTGCTCAGATTACATAGCTTTCTCTTTTAACTGCCTCAATGTACTGTTTGTTTGATCTTTTTTAAAGATTAGGCTGTAGTACTTCAACAAACTTACTAGAATCTGATCAAACATGTTCCATTTTTTTTTTTTTTTTGGATATCGTCACAACGGTCGAATAACAACTCCCTTACCTATCTGACCTACAAATTATATCATTGGTCCTAGAAAGTCCCCTGTGTATGATACAATCTTCCTTTTTAAAGAATGGTAGCTAACTAGTGACTGTCGACACACACACACACACACACACACACACACACACACACACACACATATATATATTATATATATATATATATATATATATATATATATATATATATATATATATATATATATATATATGTGTGTGTGTGTGTGTGTGTATCATCATCATCAGCAGCAGCCGTTGCTAGTCCTCTGCAGGACAAAGGCCTCCGGCATGTCCATCCACTTAGCTCGTCAATCCACTGTCTTCTCTTCCTTCCCCTGCTTCGTTTGCAATCTCTGGGGACCCATTCTGTTATTATTTCTTTTTCATCTATTACCTGACATTCTCATTATATGTCCTGCCCAACTCCATTTCTTTTTCTTACTTGTTGTTAGAATATCCTCTCGTATCCATGTTACTCTTTTTCTCTCTTAGTCTTATCCCCATCATTATTTTTTCATAGCTCTTTGTGTTATAACCAGCTTATGTTCTGAGGTTTTAGCAAGACTCAGTTTATGATGCATAAGTTAGGCCATCTGAAATACTTTTCTTTTTAGAGAAAGTGGCATTTTACTTTTCACAATCTCATTTAATTTATCAAATGCTCTCCATCCTACGCTTATCCTTCTTTTAATTTCGGTCTTATGCCCTGGGGAAACACTTACTGTGTCTGTCCTTAATAGGTATATTCATTAACAATCTGTAGAGGGTTCGTGCATAACCGTTATTTGTTGTCTCTGCAATTTCATTGAACATTAGGCTATCTTGGTTTTACTTATATTCATTTTCAGTCCTACATTTCTGTTTTCTCTATTCAAATCTTCTATCATCTTTTGTAATTCCTCCCCTGATTAACTGAGTAGAAATATGTCTCCTCAAATCTTAAGTAATTAATTAAGGTATTACCCATTATGTTAATTCCTTCATTTTCCCAATCTAAATTCTTAAAAATTTCTTCTAGGCACGCTGTGAATAATTTAGGAGAGACGGGGTCTCCCTGCCTAACTCATTTCTCAATCGGAAATTTCTCATTGTCTTTATGTAGTTTTAGGATTGAAAATTAGATATTTTAATCGACAGTCGACACCAGTATATAGGATGTCACTAATTTGATTGCGCTTGACTCTAGCCGAAAACAATTTCGCGTATCTTTCTAAATTTGATGGCGAAATGGTTTGCTACGTTTCAGGAATGATTATCAGCTTTCTCCGGAAAGTGAAGAAACCCGTTAAAGGAAAACCTGACTATATTATTCTACATTGATTTAGTTGTCTGTTGTGCTCTTTTTTTGCTACTGATTATTTATTATTACTAGATTTAAATCTTTCTTCTGCATTCATCTCCTAACTGCTAATGAGGAAGTATTGCATCACGTATATAGCAATACAGGAGGAAACGCTGATAAAACGAGGTTACCTGTAATATTTGCAACAATGAAAACCGTTCAGAAACAGATTGAAGATTTCCTGTAAAAGAAGCTAAACATTATGAAAAGAGCTTGGCAAAGTCTCCTTCGCAAGTAAAGTGATAACCAAATCTTTAAAGAAATAATAATAATAATAAACAAAACTTATAACGAGTATCAAACTGTTTTGGGGTGGGCGAGACCACCAATACAGATGCACAACTTTAATGTTGCGCCTTACTCTTAGGTCAAAAGGGTACAAAAATCGAACGTTGCTTCGAGAAATGTCTCGAAATTGCATCATGTTGAACATGAAACGACGACCCCGATAATGGGGTTCGTATTCGGAAGAAGTTAACGTAACAACTATTGCTATATACTTAAAGAAATTATGTGAATGAGTAAAATTCCACTTATAATATAATTAGACGTCCCTCTCTCTCTCTAAACGAGAAAATTAGGTAATGACGTCGGCTACACCGACTCGAGAAGTGGTTCGGAAAACTTAAAGATCATTCGAGACTTCCATTCTGATTTACATTATCGTCTCTGAAAGAATTGAGTTGGACAACTATTGAAATATTACTAAAAAAAATAGTTGACAGTTAAGACCCACTCATTTTGTGATTTGCCATCCCTATGAACGATAAGAATAGGAAAATGAATACACCGACTCGAAAAGTGGTTCGGGAAAACTTTAAACATCATTCGAGACTTTCCATTCTGATTTACATTATCGTCTCTGAAAGAATTGAGTTGGACAACTATTGAAATATTGCTAAAAAAAATAGTTGACAGTTAAAAACCCACTCATTTTGTGATTTGCCATCCCTATGAACGATAAGAATAGGAAAATGAATACACCGACTCGAAAAGTGGTTCGGAACCTGGACGAAATGGTTCGAGACTTCCATAATCCATTCCGATTCGTATTATTGCGGAGCAGAAGACACGTATCAACTGCAAACGGAGCGCAAGTTTCCCTGGAACTCTTACAGACTGCAAATTTGAAGGTAAAACCATTGACACATTTTACTA
>NC_061087.1:9196794-9224537 GCF_015104395.2 Macrobrachium nipponense
GACTTTTGACAGTCGAAAGCCAGTCAGATTGAGAGCGGGGAGGTTTCTGTGATACCTGTCGAAGCGGGGTTGTCTGAGCAAATCTTGTCTTTGTGGAAGTGCTCTTGGAAAGTCCACCAACCATTCCAGTACCTCTGTTGAACCAATCTTGGGCGGGGCCAGAACGGAGCTACTAGCGTCATTCTTGTCATCTCTGAGATAGCAAATTTCTTGAGGGTTTGTCCCAGTACTTTGAAGGGGGGAAAGGCGTAGACATCTAGACCTGTCCAATCTAGGAGAAACGCTCCACTGATACTGCCCCTGGGTGAGATCGGGGAGCAGTAAAGTTCTATCCTTGCGTTCCTTGCTGTTGCAAAGAGGTCGATGATGAGGCCTGCCCCTCTCCTCCCACAGGTCTTGGCATACTTTCTGAGTGGAGGGTCCACTCGGAAGGCAGGAGTTGATTCTTCCTGCTCAGGAGATCGGCCCTGACGTTCCTTTCCTCCCTGTACGAATCTGGTGAGAAGACTGATCTTCCTTGCTTGAGACCACAGCAGAAGATCCCTTGCTGTTTCGTACAGGAGGAAGGAGTGTGTCCCCCCCCCCTGTTTTTTGAGTACGCCAACGGCTGTGGTGTTGTCCGAATTGACCTGAACTACTGCATTTCGGACGTGGGGCTCGAAGGCTTTCAATGCCATCCAGACTGCCATCAACTCTTACTTGTTGATGTGCCAGGACACCTGATCCCCCTTCCAGGTGCCTGACACTTCTCTTGTCCCGACTCGCTCACCTGCCCCAAACTCCGCGCGTACGAGTCAAAACAACACATGGTTGGGGTTCGGCATGTAAAGAGACATTCCTTCCACAAAACGGAGTGGGTTGTTTTCCACCACCGAAGGTCCCTCTTGATTCCCCTTGAGATCTTGAAGGAGAACTCCAGATCTAGGGAGAGACGCCTCCAGTTCTGATATAGGAAGAACTGTAGAGGCCTGAGATGCAACCTTCCTAGAGAAACGAATTGCTCCAACGAGGAGAGTGTCCCCAGCAGACTCATCCACCTCCCTCGCTGTGCATGCATCTTTCTCTAGGAAGGTCGTTAGTTTCTCGTAGCAACGAGCTATCCTCTCTGGCGACGGAAAAGCCCGAAAAGCCAGAGAACTATCCGAATCCCCAGATAGATCCGCTCTTGACTGGGGATTAATTGAGACTTCTGGAAGTTCACCAGAAGTCCCAGAGAACTTGCCAATGTAAGGGTCTTTTGAAGGTCCTCCAGACATCTTTCTTGAGACTCTGCTCTGATTAGCCAGTCGTCGAGATATAGCGACACCCTCACTCCCTCCAAATGTAGCCACTGCGCCACGTTTTTTCATTAACCCCGTGAAAAACTTGGGGTGCAGTCAACAGGCCGAAGCACAAGGCCTTGAATTGGAAGATGTTTCCTCCCATCATGAATCGCAGATACTTCCGTAAAGAAGGATGGATCTGGCACATGAAAGTAAGTGTCCTGAAGGTCTAGTGACACCATCCAGTCCTCTGGACGAAGAGCCGCTAACAACTGAGGAAGTCCGTCTCCATGGCGAACCTCCTCTTTCCACAAAGACATTCAGGGCGCTTACATCCAAAACCGGTCTCCATTCCTCTGAGTTCTTCGGAACTAGGAATAGCCTGTTGTAAAAACCCGCAGAGCGGGGATCTTCCACTAGTTCTATAGCCTCCTTCTCTAGCATCAGATCTACTGCTAGAGAAAGGGCTTGATTCATGATGGGTCCTTGTACCTGGCCACCAACTCCCTCGGAGTCCGTCGTCAATGGTGGCCTTGACGAGAAGGGAATGAGATATCCTTTGCTGACAATCGACAGGGACCAATTGTCTGCCCCTTTGTGGGCCCAGACGTCGGCAAATTTCAGTAGTCTGGCACCCACTGATGTCTGGAGTCCTTGATCGCTATTTCTTGCCTCTGATTGACCTAGAGAAGGTTTTACCTCTCTTAAAAGGTCTAGATCCTCTGGTTGAAGAAACTCTGGCAGTGGGTCCTCCTCGAAAGGGCTCCTGCCTCAGAGAGGTCTCTTTCTTGGTCTTGGGTTGGAAGACAGAGCGAGGTTTCCTGGCCGACTGGGCTAACATGTCCTGAGTAGCCTTGGCTGAAAGGGCACTCGAGACATCCTGAATGATTTTTCTTGGGGAAAAGCAGAGGAGAGAGCTGAGCGTAAAGAAGTGAGGCCCTTTGTGCATGCGAAACTGCCTTCGTGAGAAAACGAACAGTAAACCGACCGCTTTCTTTATCACTCCGGCTCCAAACAGAGAAGAGACTTCACTCGAGCCGTCTCTCACTGCTTTGTCCATGCAAGTGAGGACGCAATTAAGATCGTCAGAAGACAGGGAATCCGGGGTCTGGGTCTTCTTAGCCAGAATTCCTAAAGACCAGTCAAGGCAGTTGAAAACTTCCAGGACTCGGAACATTCCCTTCAGTAGGTGGTCAAGTTCGTCATCCCCCCACGTAGTCTTGGCAGACAGGAGGGCAGATCGACGAGCGGATACACCAGTGAAGAGGAAGTCCGAGTCAGCAGAAGAAGGGAGAGCGAGGCTGAAAGGTTCCCCTAAAGGATTCCCGTATCGTACCAGAATCCTAATCTGCCAGTCAGTTTAGAAGGAGGGAGAGAAGAAAACAGTCTTCCCTTTCTCTTCCTTAGCAAGGAGCCATTCCCCAAAACCTCTAATGCTTCTTCATTGAAATAGTCGGTTTCATCCTTACACAAGATGAAACCTTCGAAGTCTTCGAAGTGGAGAACAAAGAAAGAGGAGAAGGAGGGAGCCACAGGAGAAAGGATACTCCTCCCAAACTCTTGAAGGAGCAAATCTGTTAACCTCTTATACGAGGAAACAGAGGAGTCTTTTGTCCTTCTTCTTCCGAAGGATCCTGTTCTTCGTCATCGGAAGAGCCCTCATGATCCTTAGAGGCGCGGCTACCTTTAGAAAAGTCTCTTGAAGAGTGAGGTTTGACTCTTGGAGACAAAACTTCTGAAACTTGCCTACTCGCAAAATCCTTCTTGTCTTGAGGAGGGCGTTTTACCAGATTCTTGGAGCCTAACAGGAGTAAGGCGGCTGTCAGGAGCAGAGCGCCTGTTTGAAGAAAAACTTTCTATCAGGCTCTTGGCGCTATCCAAAGGAGAGGGGCTACCAGGCGAACAGCGCCTGCCATGAGAGAAGCGGGCTACCAGCTTTCGGTAGCCTCACCTTACACTCAGTCATACAACAAACTCTAAACATAGCAGTTTTCTTAGTATCAACATCAGACATCGTGAATCCAAAGAAAAATCTAAAGAAAAGTCAAATAACGGTCCACAAATCGCGAATGCCAAGCCAAAAGATCGGGTACTTCACCAAAAGTCCGTAGAAACAATCCAGGGCGAAAACGAGAAAAGAATCCAACTGTCAAGACGGTACCGACAACAGGTGTGGTCGACACCGACGACAGAAAAATCTGGCAAGAAAGGTACGTTGGTTCTTACACCCGCTTCCCAGCGGTGGGTAAGGTAGATCACCTGACCTACCTGTCGCGTTTGCCGCGAGTTTGAATTTCTGTCGTGACGTCAGAGACGTAAGCTAAGTATATGTCTGACAGGAAAGTTCATGTACAAAAATAAAAATTTATGAGTCTTGCAGAATTCTTTAGGAATTTGCTGACAAACTGGCTCCTGAGCTTTGATTTCCTTTTTGTTTTATTTAATTCAGTGGTATCCAAGCTACAAAACATGTAGCTCAAAGGGGAGATGTTGTGGTAGGCTGAGTTCGGTTGTGAGAAGAGGCTTGTGTTTGAAACCATGGTGCTGTTTAGTTTTTAGTGTTGTGTGTTGGTGCTGTTTGGTTGTTTTTGTGTTTTATGTTGTGAATGTCTGACATGAAAGTTGGTATTAATTAATGTTTCTTTTCTCTCTTTTTACTTGCAGTTTGCTAAGTGTGTCAGGGTAGAGTGATTTGCTCCCTTTCAACCTATGGTATAAGCAGCTTGAGAAATTAGGATTATAAGAGAGGCCCATCACTGTAGAAGAGTTGTTGCAAATAGATGAAGGGACAAGGTAGAGAAGTGATAAGGAACATAGAGAACGTGAAGCTGCTAGATCGCAGAAAAGAACCAGAAATGCTTGGTTAGGCTGCTCTTCTTCCCGTTCCTCCATTACTGTTGTATCTACAGTACTGATGGGAATTGTGGTTAAAAGTCCGTTGGAGTTGCTGTTGGCCTACTTTGTGGCTGTAACACTTGATGAAACAATAAAAGACGCAGAAATTGATACAGTGGATTACATGATGCTAAACCCTAAAAGGTGCGATCTAGACACTTGCCGCAAATGAAGTTCAATAGCAGGAAAGAAACAAAATATTACTAGGTGTCACTCTCTCCAATAGGAAGAAGGATATTGACAACTTAATATGCACTGATTGATGATGAGCAAGCTAACTTTCAATCCGAAGAAGTTTCAAAGACCATAGTTGGGGGAAAACTTTAGTATTGGAGGAGGTTCTTTTGTTAGTATTAATACGGGAGGATTGTAGATTTAGAATGAAGAATTTAGATTAGGGTTTTTTAATTAGGAGGAGTTGGGGGGGGGGGGAATCCAGGATAAGTCTTGAGGAGCTATAGTTAAGTTAGGCTGAGTTAGGTATAGGAGGATAAGTTTGTCAGATTAAGGTTCTTTATTATATGGCCACTGTAGTATTAAGGATAAATTATTAGGTGAAGGAAAGCTGAGTTTCATTGAATAACCTCCAAATCTGTTCCCATCATATTGCCCCAATTGTGTCTATACCAGAGCCCCGTACATAACAATTTGGAGCCCAACGTGGGGCCTTTTGATAGTAAAGTAAGAGTGGGGTGCATAATTGGAGATGGCAGAGGGAGCAGGTTTGAACAGTGTTGGGTCAGGTGAAGGGGAGCAAGGTTGGAATGAGAGGTGGGATAGGCAGACATACATGATGATCAGCATTCAGGATAAGTTAGAGGAAGCCTAGGCAAGGGAAAATAGATTGGTTATAAGACAGAGGTGATGGATGACAAAGTGTGTGAGAGAGATCGCAAAGAAAATGATATTGTTATGATACATAAAGTTTTATGCATACTTACCTGGCAGGTATATATATATAGCTGTATTTTCTGAAGTCCGACAGAATTTAAAAACTTCCGACACACGCAGTGGTCGGCCAGGTGGTTAGTACCCATTCCCGCCGCTGGGAGGCGGGTATCAGGAACCATTCCATTTTTCTATTCATAATTTTTATTTCCACTGTCCCCTGAGGGGAGGTAGGGTGGGTACTTGAATATATATATATCTGCCAGTTAAGTATGAACAAACTTTATTGTATCATAACAATATCATTTTGCTCATGAACTTACCTGTCAGATATATATATATAGTTGAACCCCACCGTTGGAGGTGGGAAGGGACAGAAATAGAAGGATTTTGGGACACAAATGCAGCAGATGATTTACATCTTGGTCTTTCCACCTGTTAGCATAGCCGACTTCGTGATTACTGTCACCCAAGTCTGCTTCTGCTTTACTAGAGTTGCCAGCGAGGTAGAGACCTATGAAGCTGGTGCACTCCAGATGATCTGTCACGGGGGCGTGACCACAATGTGACTAGACCATATTGACCATACCATGAGGGCTAAGAAGTAAAATAAATATATATATATAATTATATATATCACCACCTGACCAAACCTAGCCAAAGTTAATGTGTGTTAACTAAGGCTTCAGAGTTAAGAAGTCGCCGTTGTCAGCGACTCCACAACTAAATTAAGAGCTCTTCCTAACCATTTTCTACAGGATAGGATGAGTAGTACTTCTTGCCCCAAGATTGTGTCTGCAGACACGTATGGCCCTAGCGAGCAGCAGATCTCATATGCCATCTTCACATCTCGCAGGGAGTGTGAAGTGAACCCAGAGTTGCTTCGCTAAAACATGGTACTCAGGATGTTGCCGAGTGCCATGCTCTGTTGAAATGCTTCCGAGGCCGCGCCCTCACCTCGTGAGCATTCAGATAAAAAAGCTTTCAAATCTTTGTGCAACACATGAAGGAGCATTTTTTGAAAGAACTCCTTAACCCTAAAACCAGGGTGTACTTCGATATGGGCAAGTCTGGTCTTTTTCGGAACACTGACAGATTGCCCGACTAGACTTCGACTTTCTTGATTTTAAGTAGATAAAACTTGAGAGACCTGACAGGGCACAGGACTCTCTCTGGCTCCTGCCCACTAACTTGTGCCATCCTTGCTTCCAAGATCCTGGCCCAAGGACAAAAAGGGTTTCCATTCTTAGGCCATAATGAAAGGCTTAGAGAGCACACCTCCTTGTGTTCTCTAAAGCCAAAACTTGTGACGATGGCTTCTTAAAATCTCACTAACCCTCTTTGTCGTATCTAGGGTGGTTAGAAGAAGGCCTTCCTGATCACATACAAGAAGTTAACAGGCAGGAGAGGTTCGAATGCTTTGACATCACGAACTTCAGACTACGTCTAAGTTCCATATTGAAAGCTTCGATCCGGAAATGCACAGTCTGTACTAAAGTCAGGTGAACGACCAGTTGACCAGTCAGACGAATCAAGGACAGCAAGGCTGTACCCTGAAGACCAAAAGGCACTATTCTTAGCTGAAGGATGAGTGTCCTGGACTGCCTGGGCGATTCAATCTAAGCAAACCTTGGGGGTGGTATCAACGCAACCCAACGTCGTCCGCAATCGACTTCGTCAATAAGAAACTCAGGGCTACTATATGTCGCCTGATCTCGCACGAGTGTCTGACTCCGAGAAAACAGGCGAGGCAAAAAGTAGATGGTGAGCTAGAATCGAGATTCCACAGACCTCAATGATCGTGAAGGTCTTTGTTGTTTGACAGATGCAAATCTGTCAAACAACATTCTCTGTTGTCTGTTCGGCGTTCGCACTGGCAGAATTTTCAAAACTCTCGGCAACCGCTAGACCACTGGTAGTTCAGGTGATCTCCCCCACGTTCCCGTGGCGCTGGTACTTGGAACTATTCCGTTTTCCTCAGATTTTTCTCTGAACCCTGTCTCCTGAGGGGAGGAGGGTGGAATTTAATTATATATACCTGCCAGGTAAGTATGCATAAAACTTTATTGTATGATAACAATATCATTTTATGCATGACACTTACCTGGCAGGTATATATATAGCTGATTGACACATTTGGAGGTGGGTCACAGACAGCAACATCGTCATAATTCAAAAATTAACTAATTTTTTAAAATTATTTAAAATTATTTATTTTAAGTCCTTACCTGCTAAGGTAGCTGACTTCGTAGGTCCTGCCTCTTAGCCTGCTAAACCTTAGTAGCTCTCAACTAGGATGTGACCTGTTTGTTGAGGAAAGCTAATAACAAGGGTCTGACAACTGGACGGGACCAATTTGTTGACAGGAAACCCTAGCCCTCTCTTACCAGGGGCATTCATGCTAGGATAAGTTAGACCACCTGAACCACACACAAAGCTAACGTAACACATTACACTTCACATACTGAAGAGGAAATAACCCTCTCAGACAACCATAAAAAGAACACCACTTAATTAAAATACCTAGCATGTTAGTAATCTATCGTTGCTGCCGTCGATCGAGACGATTCGTACGGACTTTTGCAATCCTGTAACGAACCTCTAGATGATCGTTACATTCTACGCCTGTTGTTATAATAGGCTCTTTCTCGTAAACTCGAGCAGGGACCGAGAGAAGATACTTCTTAAGATATGAGAGAGCTGTGGAATATCAGAGTTGATGTGGACCACTGGTTCCAAAAACTCGTTTCGAGGACTGGATGGGCATACCGAATTGCATTTACTTCTTTCAGATTAAGATCCAGGACATCTGAAACACTATCCAGATGTCCGGCACCTTCTTTCTATCATGACGCACTGAGAGATGTTCAGAATAATTCCTAGATCTTGAATAATATTTCAGTTTCCCGGTAATGGAGGAAAAAACTGTGGTCTGAATTGCAGTCTATTCGGGGAAACAAACTTCTTCAGGAAGGAAATGGTCCCCAGCAAGCTCATCCATTCCCTCCCGAGTATGCTTTACTTCCCTATAAGGCTGCGCTTTGCTAAGCAGGAGAGCATATAAAAGTGCAATGTTGCGGTAGACTCGTTAGTTCTATACCGTGCGGTAACGAGCACCGAAAGGATTAAGAGATAACTCTGTTGAACATAGTAAGGCAAAACTAATGCAACGTTTATTCATTCACGTAAGAAATCCCCTCAATCTTAGGCTAAAGTCCGTGAATGTAGGACAGAGATACAGTTAGTCAGTCAATCCCGCAGGAGAGACGTAACCGCCAGCACAGAAGATACGGTTAGTCAGTCAATCCCGCAGGAGAGAGAGACGTAACCTACAGCGCATGACACCGCACGATCTGTTACTGGTGGCTCGGTTGGAACTTGGACAGTCAGACACAGCAGCAGCCAGCAGCTTACGAACGTCGTCTCTTAACTTTATGTCTGGGTTGCCAGCTACCCTATTCTACGAAGAAATAGGTCCGTTATTTTTTGAACAAAAAGAGACTCTCAAGCTGGTATATTTAAGCGAAACAGAAAACGCTAAATATATAGATGCGTTTGTGTCGTCAGAACACTACCATACAACGGTAAAAGATAAATCGGAAACTCCTGGAAGGCTGCAGGGAGTGACGATTAAAATGTCCTTAAAATAGTAGACAATAGACCTCTCGGTTGCCATCCGAAGAGGTAACTACAGCAAGCGTGTATGACTTGAACCAACCAGTAGTAAAATAACGCAAGGCAAAAAATTTTATTATATCACAATAAAGTTTTTTCATACTTACCTGGCAGACCTATATATAGCTGAATTCGGAAATACAGCTACATACATATCTGACAGGCAAGTTTCATGAACAAAACTTAGAGAATCGAAGCAGAACTCTCAAGCTTCTTAAGATACTGGACATAAGCGTTCATTGACGTAGTCTACAAGTCTATTTCTTGTACGAGTCTGCGAATGAGGAAGGAGAGCTCTTCCGAACCTTGTCCTTATTCGCTTACGCAATATCAAGTTAATGAGATGTTTGTCAATGAGAACTAAGCCCATAACGGTACAGAGAGATATTTTGTCAATGAGGGGAGACCCACTTACTTGACAAAACGATAGTATATTGTCAATGGGGGAGGTCACTGAATTGACAAAACGTAATCCACCTTTGCGAAAAGCAATATAATATTGACAGAGACCTCTTGAATTCACGAAACCCAGAGGTCTTGCTGGGTTTCGAAGACGAAGTTCTGTTCACTTTCTTGAGGCTCAAATCTTAAACAAGAGCTTGAAGAGTTCAACAGAAACGTTCTGGTGCGCGCTCGGCGTCCACTGGCGAGGACGCTCGGCGTCCTGGTGCTCGCTCGGCGGTCCACTGACGAGGACGCTCGGCGTCCACTGGCGAGGACGCTCGGCGTCCTGGGGTGCTTGCGCCTCGGGCGGCCACTGGAGAGGACGCTCGGCGTACCACTGGTGAGTGCGTCCATCCGAGCGTCCTGTTCAAGGCCGATCGTCCAAATAAGCGTGCAGAAAAGCGTCACGCTCCTGACAGGCGTCAAAAACAAGCGAGAGAAACTGCCTTCTTCTTCCTATTTCTTGGTGGAAAGAAGTACCACGTGATCAGGCAACTTTCGCCTCTTACTTCTCACTGAAACACATAACGAGGGAGAAGGGACGTGAAGCGTCCTCTTCTATAAAGCTTCTTAGAGGGCGCGAGTCCTTCCGAGAGCTCCAACCCTTGTGCGGGGAGGACGCCTCGGAGGACGAGAAGCAATCCTTCAGGATTCGTGCATGTGCACGCACTTTGGCAGTCTGGGTATTTTCATCAGAAACTGCCGAAGGCACGCCATATCGGTGGGGTTCCCTGTAACCCTCCTTCGGCTTTCGACATGCCCTCTCCCTTGGTTCTGGGAGTTCGACAGAGGTCTAGACCATAGAGGCGTTATAAGGCCGATCTGACGCACCCTCCACTACACAAGGGGCACTGTCACTGCACTTAGCCACTTCACTATTGCTCTCTAAAGCAAACACTTTCGATTCTAAGTTACGAATCGAAATAGTATAAGAGAAAGGGCAATACCTCTACAGACACTGTTTTAGGGCCCGAAGGCAACATTACAGGGTTAGGCGTAACAAAAACAGAAGTCGACCTCCTTCACAAACAAGAAGGAGAGCGATCACCTCTGCAGACATTAGTAACCCGTAGGCCATTACTTAACCGCGTTAGGCAAAATAAAAGCTACCGGAAGGTTAGCAGTACCACTACCCTGGACTTCGTAATTGAGTTAAATAGGGAACATACTAAACCAAACTTTTTCCTTTACGGAATTAGACACGTTTACTGATTAATTGCGTTACATACGAATCATTACTTTTTCCTTACGGAAATAGACATGTTATACTGATTAATTGCGCCCCCCCACCCCAAGTGCGGAACTACCGAAGCTTCGGTAGCCACACTCCCTATCTTTGCAGACAACACCCTCTGAAACTAGCCTAACTAGATTCAGATATCTTATGCAAAAATGAATCAAATTCAAATCAATTTAAGATAGCGTATGCCTAGCCACAAATCCAAGTAAATAAATTAAAAGACAATTAGGATACTTAGCGGCAAAATGAAGTTTCCAAAATCCTAAGCCGGAGGTACTGAAAACAGGTGTTTTCACAGTACCGGCGACAGAAAATTTATGAATAGAAAATGGGAATGGTTCCTGATACCCGCCTCCCCATCCCAGCGGCGGGATGGGAATGGGTTACTAACCACCTGGACCGACCACTGCGTGTGTCGGAAGTTTTAAATTTCTGTCGGACTTCAGAAAATACAGCTATATATATATACCTGCCAGGTAAGTGCATGCATAAAAATGGCCAATAAGACAATGAGTAGCCCTAGTGTTGAGAAGTGAAGACAGAACAATGAGGTAAAAGGTGCAAGGAAAATGATCCCTGAGAAAGGAAAGGAAGTACCTGCCATAGATGAGGACTGTATGAGTGAGGTGAGTGAATGTCATGAGGAAGAGAAAAGTAAGAAAAAAAAGGGAAAGAAGAAAACACAAAAGGGGAAAGGTGTGAGGAAAGAGGAGTCTAGTTCCCAGATTTGGAGGAGTGGCTCAGACTCAGAAGTTGAGAATGATTGAAAGAGTGGAAGTGGTAGTACATAGTAGTAGTATTAAATGGTCGAGTGAGGCAGAGGAGAAAGTGGCCAAAACAGTGTTCCTGAGGGAGGTTCCCCGATTGGGAAATTTAGCATGTCTCCAATTCAGAGAGAGAAGATAAACATGGACATGGATCATCACACGCCCATGTACGTGATGAAGGTCCTACTCTCACTGTTCATTTTCCAAAGTCAGGTTGGGATACCTTAGCCAGGAGTGATCTTTTCCCTGATGTTCTCACTTATATCTTACATTACACGGACGTGTATGTGCCTCATCACTGGTCTGTGTACATAGTTCATCGATCGTCCATGTACTTGACCCATAGCATGGAGGGAGGAATGTGCCGGATATGTAACAGGGCTGGAGGATTGGCAGTAAAGGTATGTGCCAGGTTTGTTGAGTTGGTTACAGTTGCAGGAATAAGGCTGTAGGAGGAGGATTTTTACATTGTGGATAGAGTGAATGAGAGGTATAAGTTACTGGGGTAAGAATTTTTGAAGATAAACAAGGTATAAAAGTGCTCTCGAAACAAGAAATAATAGTGATACAAATGGGGAGTGAAACAAGTGTGAAGTTGTATGTGGAGGAGGTTGGACAAGTAAGTTTAAAGATGGTTTCTGGAATGGAGATGTATGCAGCGGGGGACGTACCATTGCCAAGAGATTGGGGAGCGTGTGGAGTGTGAGAGTAGGGTGGAGAATCAATGTTGGAGTCAGTGCAAAAGGTGAAATATTCATGTTAGATAGAAGCTCTGCTGCTATGTTTGATGGAATTATGGATGTAAAGGGCCTAAAGGTGTGCATACAGGTGTGCGGGGATGTGATGTGAAAAAGGACGAATTTCCAAAGACAATTTGTATTTTTCATAGCTACAAACCTTAGGTCTTAAAAAAAGGATAATTTTCTAGCGCCTACCTGGATCCTGTTAAATCGCAGATGGAAAGCAAGGAATCTTGTGAGATCTGGCAACACATGCATATATCGAGTGAAAAATGGTCAAGGACCACGCACCCACGCTACTGTGTTCAGTCTTTCCCAACCCAGGATGTCATAAGAAGAGAGGGGCGGCTAGAGGTGGGCAGTACAATGTTAAGACCTCAGGTTTGTAGCATTGAAAAATACAAATTGTCTAAGAAAATTTGTCATTTGTTCATATGCGAACAAACCTTCGGTCTTAACAAAAGGATAGACTTATACTTGGAGGGAGGTACAGACATCCTAAACCAGCTGGGGGGCCTACCCACCAGTCCAGCTCCAGGAGAAATATCTACTGGAGAGGGATTGATGCCTGTATGAGAAGCTAGGTACAGTGATATCCAACAACTCAGCCACTGAGTTACGTACAATGATATATGGGACGAATCATTGTATAGGGAACCAAAAAGAAAACTTTGACTGTCCAATAACAAACCACTGCGCCAGAGTTCGTTACCACTCCTTACTTCCCCTTGCTAAGGAGCGGAGTATATGCTACTGAATAAAGGTTGGTTATTTGCATACCAAGCAACCAAACTTTCAGTATGCTACCTTACTCACCTGCATCAGACCAGTCCAGCGAATGACGTGTCTATTCCTCAACCTACCCGAAGGAAGAAGGAAAGGTACAAAAGAAAGAAAGACCAGCCAACTCACTCATTCTCTCATCCACACAATCATCTTAGGTAAGATACAAATATGCCCTCATAAGGGCAACAATGATGAGTTATTACACAATCTGTTGGGCAGCCACTACAGGACCCAGGGAAAACGTGTCATAGATCTGTGGGCAACATCCTTAAGATAGAAAGAGGTGAACGTGGACTGGGTAACCAAGTACCAGCGCTCAGCACTTCATGAGCAGCCAAATTCTTCTTGAAAGCCAGAGAGGGACCAATACCCCTAATGTCATGTACTCTAGCCTGCACAGACGTGGCAGCAGAATCATCAAGAGTCAATCAAATACGCCTGTCTGATGGCTTCCCATATCCAAAAAGAGATTGTATTCTTGGACACCTCTTTCTTTGTACGCCTCGTGCTAACAAAAAGCCTACGACAACCTAGCCTAAGGTGCCACGTCCTTTTAAGGTAGCAAACACAGAGCCCATGACAGGACATAGTGTGCTTTACATCATAGCTCAGACTGTGCAGCTTCCCCACTCTTCTCTGAGAAGGTTCAAAAAGTCTGCTATGTGCTGAATAAGAGGTTCAGAGTGGAGAAAATCCCCGTTTGCGACGCCAATCACAGTAAATCACCCATTTGCCTTGGTAAACTGCAGAGGTTGACCTTCTGAAACTGCTGGACATATGCCCTGCTGTCCTCTGAGAAAAGCCTCTTGCTCGGAGGAGATACTTGATAGCCTCAACCGTGAAGAGACAGGGATTCTACTGACTGGTGGAACCTTTCTGCATGGGGCTGACACAGGAGATGTCGCCAGGGAGAATCTCCCTCAGCACCTCCAACAACGACAGCAGATCAGGAAACCATTCCACATGTAGCCACAGAGGGGCTACCAAAGTCACCCAGAGACTCTGCAAACTCATCAACTTGTTCGGGACTTGACGGATCAAACAAAACGGAGGGAAGGCACACACCTCCAGGTTGTCCCAGGGAGGATGGAATGCGTCCTTCACTAACGCAAGAGGATCTGGAACCACCGAACAGATATCTCATTTCCTGTTGAACCGGGTCGCAAAAAGGTCCAGCATGGGTCTCCCCCAAACCTGGAAGAGCTTGTCTGCCACTACCTGATGAAGAGACCATTCTGTGCCTAGGATCTGATCCCGACGACTGAGCTTGTCTGCCACCACATTCCTTTTGCCTGGGATATACCTGGCTGAGAGCTCTACTGAATTGCTGACCGCCCACTGGTGAACCTCGACGTTCAAGGTGTGAAGTTGACATAAAACCAGGCCCTCCTCCTTGTTCACAAAAGTGACCACCGTGGTGTTGTGCGACATGAGAACAACAGAATGACCCTCTACTTTCTCCCGAAATTCCTTCAGACCCAGAAAGGCTGCCTTTAACTGTGAGACGTTGATATGCTGCTGTTTGTCCTCCAAACTCCAAACGCCCTAGGTAATGAGGCCGCCTAAATGAGCCACCCAACCTGCGAGGGAGGCGTCTGAAAACAGAAGGAAGTCCAGGGGAAGAGAATGCAGAGGAATACCCTTCAAGAGATTCCAGTCGTCCAACCAACAACGAAGGTCATCTCTAACTTCCAGAGCCAGAGGAACCTTTATTAGGGGCGAGTTCCCCGCCAGAGACCAGAATTCCCTCAGTCTCCATTGCAGACCGAAGATGAAGTCACCTATGAGGGACCAGCTTCTCCAGAGAAGACAAAATCCCCAGAAGAACTTGCCACTGATGAGCTGACTGATGTGGTTCTGACAGGAAGTAGCATGTCACTACTCGCAACTTCTCCAAACTCTGATCCTACAGGAAAACTCTTGAAACTGCCGTATCAATGACCATTCCCAGATAGAGGATCCCTTGACTGGGTATGAGGTTTGACTTCTCTTGGTTTACCATGATGCCTAGTTCCAGACAAAATTGAAGCTGATGATCTCTGTCTTGCAGTAGCTTCTCCCTGGAACCTGCCAAGACCAACCAATCGTCGAGGTACCTAAGCAAATGGATCCTGAGCATGGGCCCAACTGGAGACAAGAGAGAAGACCCTCGTGAACACCTGAAAGGCTGTGGTCAGCCCGAAGCACAGGACTTGGAACTTGAAGACTGTAAAACCATGGAGGTGGATGCACCACTTCCTCTATCACATCCTTGTCTAGCATCTTCTGCACTTCCTCCTGGAGAGCCAAGAACTTTGGAGAATCTGGGGATACACCCGCCTGAGCAGAGGCTTGTCCGAGAGCGGGGGAGAGAAGTCGAATGGCAGTAGATACCCCATCGGATGGACATCTACCAACTTCTCTGGCCCTCTAAAACTTTGTCGCTTGGCCTACTGGCCCACCAGGTACCCTCTCAACCTGTGGCACAGGAGAGGGAGAGGTGCCTAACCTATCAACGACCCCCTTACTTCTGCCCCTGGGGCCCCTTCTCGACTTGAAAGAGCAGGAGCAAAAGGGACATTGGTCCTCTGACCTAGACTGGGATGAATG
This sequence comes from Macrobrachium nipponense, assembly GCF_015104395.2. Lineage (NCBI taxonomy): Eukaryota > Metazoa > Arthropoda > Malacostraca > Decapoda > Palaemonidae > Macrobrachium > Macrobrachium nipponense. The sequence continues at coordinate 9,212,081 of NC_061087.1, forward strand.
GGAAGGCCCTGCCAAAACCGTCAGTCTTTGGTGTCAGCCCGGCGTCGGCCTATCGCATCCTCCAGCTCAGTCCAAGGGAACAAAAACTGAGATTCTAAAAGGTCCCCATTCCTCAATGCCAACAAGGCCTCAGAGTCAACTGATCTTTCTATCCTAGGCAAAGCTGCGTCTCTTCTGATCAGGAGAATATTAGCCCACAAATTGACACTGAGGTGTGCAAGATACAAGAAAGCCTTGCCCACAGACTGCAACAAACTGGCAAGAGAAGAAGCACTCACCAACCCCTCTGGGGGCCTCTCAGACACTATTTTGGCAATGATTGTCGACCAGAAGTACCAACCAAGAAAACCGCCATGTAAACATGGAGGCTGCCGTTGACTCCAAAGCCGAGGCATCCTGTGAAGACAAGGATGGAACCACCGACCTCACCTGCTCCAAGTCACCCTGGCTTCAGACGAATGATGTCCAGGTTAAGATGACGAGACATTAAAGTAGGGCAACGTTTGTAGCATAGTACTTCCTATGCCTCGTGAATGGAGGGGGAAGCAACTTGGAAGAACCCCTAGAGCAAAGAGACCCGTCCCAATCTGACACAGAGGCGTTTACCTTATGCAAGACCGACTGGACATGCCCCAATAAGGGAAGTTGAAACGACGACTTGGGATCTTACATAGCCCCCAGCAACGCTTTCAAGCAGGAAGGAGTGAAAGACGACCGAGCCTCAGTCCTACTCAACAAATTGTTGAACCCATGAATGAGATTGACAACTTTGGTAAAGGAAGAAAAAAAACTCTTGTGTGTCTCCCTTCTGCTCCAGCAACGGAGACCGACGACGAGAAGAAGATGCAGGCTCATCCAATGCACCTTCCTCATGTAAATCAACAGAAGAGCCAGCAGCCAAACAGCCCGAAACGCCAACCAACATGTCTGGCTGAAGCCAAGCACCAACTCCTGCGACGAACCGACCACAACACTAGGAATATCACCACGCACACTCCCAATAGATGACTTAAATATGTGGCCACGTACATGTACGTGTGGGGCGGACGCACGTATGTGCGAAGGAGAAGCGCCTCGAACACTTTACAAAGAACAAGAATTCCTTGGAGTCAAACCCTGGGTAGCATCAAGGGGAGGGGGAGACAAACACTCTTGCTGCACTATTTCCACGTTCACAACCTTCGATCTCTTCACAGGCGTCTTGAGATCCTTACGGCAATGAAAAGGCCCTGGCACCGGAGAAACAGAAGAATCAGCAACATGCACATGAATGCGCGAGGTTGCAACACACTCGCGACTCAATGCAAAGGACGAAGCCGCCACTGAAGATTGCACAGGGAATGAAACACTAACACTCAGGAACACTAACACTAGTAAGGAACACAGGGCGTGCCGCTAACTCACAGGTTACGAGGTGGAGAGGAGGGAACGTGAGTGGCTCGTAGGCGAAAAAAAAGCAAAGTCCTCAACCTTCCAACGCTTGATACGATACGCCAACGCGGTGGAGATGGGGGAGAAGGAGAGGATGACAGCACTGACTCCTTACACCATCTCTTTGCAGGAGGAGGGGGCAGCGCAACACGCTTGCTTCCAGTCCTCTCAGCCGACATTGCAGCAAACCCATCTTCCAAAAAGAAAAAAACAAAAAACAAAAGTCCAATCTCTTAAGAACCACCTGACATAAAGCCTCAGACGGATCAGCAAGAGAAGGAGGTGATGACATGGATGGGAGATGGAGCATATTGGATGGCAGCAATGACGTAACAAGAGCAAATGATGATAACACAGATGAGCGAGGCAGCGCAGCAGAGGAAACTGGAAGAGATGTCATCGATGTAAGTGACATAACTAGCAGCGCTGATATCACAGCTTCCCTTTGACCTGAGGAGGAAGCAGGCGCCACTAGCAGAGGGATACACAATAGCTGACCCCGTGATGTCAACAGCAGCGCAGACGCCACAGCTTCTCTCTGACTTGAAGAAGCGGCAAGCATCACTGGCGGAGCAATACAATATGGCTGACCCCGGCTACCAACGAAGATGAGGCCAGGAGGTGGGGGAAGAGCTTGGGTAGCCTGAGGAGGAGGGAGGAGAGCATCCAAGAAGTGCGTCAGCAAACCCTCCAAGGTGGGTGAACCCAATAGCCCAAGCGACCCCCACAGCGTCGCCATTTTGGACGCCTCTAACTCTGAAACGAAAGAAAAAGCCTCCTCCCTCTTAGGAAGAAAATGAACTCCTGAGGAAGAGGGGGCAACATTACATAATAAATCACCCTGAGAGCCTCCCAATACTTCCAACAACAAATCGATGAAAGAAAAGGAAGGTGACAAAGGTAATACACTCGTTAAGGGGTGTGACTGCAACAGGAGACGTAGCATCGGGAAGAGGAGATGAAAATCCCTCCCACGAAAGAAGGGTAGAAACTCTACAATGCTCCATCTTACTATAAAATATCTTCCACTGCTCTCTAGGCCATATACGACAGTCTGGGCAGGGATTCGTTATGGTACAAACATTAGAACGACACCTAATGAAAGTGGAGTACGGGTCTGTCGCTAAAGAAACTAGGATACAAGAACATGGGAAACCTTGAATACCCGGGAACATACGTTGGCAAGGCCGAGAAGGATCAGAAGAAGCCATAATACAAGCACATATACACAGAATCACAAGCAAAAACTGGTAATGACCCGGGTAAAAGGCCACGAGAATGCAACCGCAACTCCCACCCAGGCGGTTAAGAAAAAGACTGAACGCAGTAGCGTGCGTGCGTGGTCCTTGACCACTTTTCACCCAATATATGCACGCCATTTAACCAGATCCAGCTAAGCACTAGAAAATTATCCTTTTGCTAGGACCGAAGGTTTGTTCGCATATGAACAAAGGAAAGGTGAAGAGGCATACATCTGGGTGGTAGGTTGGGAAGCTTAAGAAGTGTGGTCGATTGGAGTAATGATAAACACATTATGGGATATGACGCGAAGGCTGTAGGGGAATGGTCAGAGGAGTGAAGTAAAGTAAAGCTAATCTAATTGAAAAAAATAGACTGGGAGCTCTATAGTGTCTTAACCTCTTCATTACCGAAAGTTTGTTTGGAGGTAGGTGAGTACCACCATTCAAGTCTACTACACCGCACCGGGTGCATATTTTAGTCTCTTCGCTTTTGCGAAAGACTGTTTGTTTCTCCTTACGACTGTCATTCGTAAGTATTTCTGGTTCCTTCCGTCTCCTATGTGATATCTTAGTAGAGTGGTTCTTCTTAAACTAAAGGAGAGGATTCAAACAGATAAGTTGAAAAAGGTATAACAACTTTATTCTGTAACTCCATAATAAGAGAGACAGTTCGGTCGGGAGACCGATATGTTTGATCGCTGGTAAAGAACTGCCATTCTAAAGCACCACGTCGATAGCGAAACATTAGCTATCTCAGCGATTCATATAAAAACATACGTAGTCCACCGGCTCGGAACTTACAAGTTTCCGGCATAGGTTAACAGGTCAACCGCTTCCCATGGAAGTTGTTGTGCAAAGTTATCAGTAATGCAAAACGATGACATATGTAAACAGATTTAAACCAGGCTACTGCAGACAGCGCATAGCGTAATCTAGATCTGCATTGGTCACGTAGGACCCTCCTAATGCCATGACCTCAGGTCATGGGTTTTTATTTACAGATTCTGTAATTCAAAAATGTATTTATTACATTAGGCTCGGACAGCTACCATTCAAGCCTTGAATAACAAAAGTTACTTTAAACATTGTTTCTTAGGAGCGTGCTCGTAACATACGTTAGGTATAAACATAAGTGATTAAATGCATAAAAAAGGTTCTGTTACATACCCTTTTGACATATTCATAAACAAAGATAAATGCATGGAAAATCTAGATCCATGTTGGTAATAATAATGATTAGGTACCCAAAAAAATAATAAAAGGTAAAAATCAAAAGATTAACATGTATACATGATTAATATGATAATAGGTAACCTGATTAAGAATAGTGGTTACTGACAGATTATAACATGATCATGGATAATTGTTAAAGAGTACTTGTCACTCTTTGTAATAGGTAAATATAATGGTACAATTGTATAATAGTATAACTGTGGCCAGATTAATATATAGGGCTGGTATATTTTATTAGGTGCCCGAAAAATACCTTTTAGGAGTATATTAATGTATAATTTATTGGGCTATAATATTTTAGGTGCCCGGAGATACTTTAACTGTTCAAAATGCAAAGGCGTGAGTCTTCTTGTCCTACATTTTTGCCAGCATACAGACCGCTTTTCACACACAACACAATTCCAGACAATTTCCCTAGGCACAAAACGAAATGGCCAGTTTCAGGCGGCCCTAAACTCAAACGACTTGAGTTTAACGGGTACGTCATCTGGACGGGACAATACGTTTTCTTGGAGATCCTTCTGTGTACGCCTCAGCCTACGCCAAGCAAAGATGTTGACGGCGATAACAATATGGCCGTCACGATGAACACGGCCAGCAGAATGTAGTAACGAAGATTTTCTCCACCTGCATAAGTCGGATACGCGTGGTTCATCTCAGCCAGTTGCGTCAAACGATGAGCCACCCGCGTTGTGTGGGAGAGGTAGTGATGGATTTAATTGTAGACGCCCAAGTATAGGTCGCAAAATACGCCTTCTCACGTCGTTATCGTGTTGACCCCTCTGACGGTGTAGTTTGTAGATGTCCCCGTACAACCATCAGCTGCTACAAAGATTGGGGAATGGGGCGGTGGTCCCATCCGGGCATACGACGTGGAAAACCGGCTTTGTCGTAACGGATCCAGGAACCATTATTCATTCTGTAATTGAATTTATACTGTAAAAGGGATAAAGTTTCCCCAGACAACCTTCGCTTGTATGAGAGAGAGAGCCGTTTAGCACTATGCCAAACTCACATGAATCCGTTGATATAGGATAGAATTCAAAAGAGTCAGCTGTACAAATTTTATTATTCATGGCTTCTGAACAGTGAGTGAGTTTATCTAAAGTCTTTAATGACTGTAAATGATTTCCTATCAGAAGAAATCAGAACATGCCCTGTCAAATTGGATATTACTGGACTTGAGTTATTCGTCATGAAAGTAGGAAACGGTGCTATTTTGTATGATTCCGCCAAGCATCGGAAGAATCAAAAGGTATAGTGATCATAATCCTATAATTTTTCAACGCTGACTGATATTAGGCTATAATAGAACTCTACTTTATGGGCGTCTAATAAAGGAATATAACCTAGTTTCTCCCGTCCGTTTCCAAAGTTAACGTCAGATCTTTAATAGGCATGAGGTGTGGAGATGACACACCCTTTGTCGCTAACGTAATAGCTTCTACATAATCTTTTGATTTCTCAATAAAATGTGATATTTTCACACGGATATGATCTATTTTCGAACTATAGTAAGCAATAACGTAGCCAGCAAATGTTGAACTTCCATAACCTGATCGATACTATTTGAATGTTCGTTTACTATACTCATTATTTGATTGATTGAAGATAACTGACTGCGAAGTTCAGACAAAGCTAATTCGGTTTGTGTTGCAAAAACTCAATTCTTTATTTTGATTATTTATCTTAAGGCGATTTGAAAATTCCTAAGCCTAGATTCGCAACAGATCCTAAGATGTTTAGTTCAGCCAGAATAAGCGGGTTGCGGCGTTCGAGATTATTGTGCCGCACAGACCACATCAGCAAGTCACGAGCAAGTTCCTCTGTCAGCGGTTTTATTTTGTATGTCATAAGACAACATTTCCGCGACGCTTAGGGTTGAGCTAGCGAAATCTCTGAGTTAGCATGAAAACTTACGTTGGTGCATTTCCTTAAGCGAATGGCCCCCCCCCCCCCCCCCAACCCCCCTCACTCAAGTTCATTCTTTAAGTTAAAGGACGTCACTTTTCAGGCAAAAATATGGCCTGCATATCCACTTCTATGACTATATTACTTGACACTATAAAAAAACGTCGTCTGTTCTCTCGATAATCGAGCCATGATTAAATTCTATTTCTTTCATCCTAGCGCTCTTTCCATACAACAAAGATGTCTGAACACACAATATCACTCCTAACAATAACAGATTCATTTTTGAAAACCTGCAATGAGTAAAATATATGTAATAACTCGTGTAAAAGATAGGTTTACATACAAATATGATTAATATATATATAACTATATATTATATATATATATATATATATTATAAATTATTATACAAGTTTCATAAATACAACCATTTTTTCCCGTCACTCCATCTACCTTTCTTTAGATTCTGATATGTGCCAATGGAACTATTCTCACATCAGTGGGTTTGGATACATTTGAACCCTAAATCTATTGGCCGTTAATATTTCTAAAATGTTAAACGGCCTTCAAACTTAGGTGTCAGTTTATAATTTAAACCTTTACGTACGTATACTTGATGTATACCTGATCGCCCACGGCATATGTTCTAGTTGGCTTAGCTATTTTTATCATGATTTTTTTTCATTATTATTTGTGCTTCTTCTAGATTCTTACGAAGTATATTCTATCGACTTATGCTTGCCATCCATAACATCTTAGAGGATTTGATAAATTAGTTGTAGGCGTTAGTACATGGAAAGGTGTTCTAGCTGGGATACCGTAACAGTGCCATCGTGCGGTTGTCATTTTAATAGACACATGATACGAGTGATTAAGTGTGCTTAGTACCGCAGGTATGGCAATGTCCCAGTTGGGGTCTGCCCCCCCAAAGGTGACCTTAAAATGTTTTTAAAACCTTACGATTTGCCCTTTCCACTAGCCCATAGACTCTGGGTGATAGATCATGGTATTGATTTGTTCTTTATGCAAAGGAATTCGCAACAAGGCGTTAAGGAAATGATTATTGAACTCCCCGCCCGAGTCTGATATAAGGTGGGGTGGTGGAATTCCATGTTTACTTAAAATGTAGCACTCGTAAAACTTTCTAGCGCACTCGACTGCGATTTTTTTTTTTTAAGCGCTATCAGTTCTGTATATCGAGTCAAAGCATCTATGATTACTAGGAGGTGCTTATTCCTCTGTCTGACTCGTAAAATCCTGTTAATAAATCTAAGTGTACTCTTTCAAAGGGTGATTTGGTACGGGGTAAGCCCCTAGGATGACAGGTTGTCTTCGTGTGCCCTTTGTATTCTTGACAAGTGCGACAATTTGCTATGTGCTTTTTTATATCTGTAAGCATCGTATGCCAATAAAATAAGGATTTGGCTTTCTGTGACATTAGGGAATAACCCGGGTGTCCATGCAGTGGATTTTCATGCAAACCATTTTAAGACAGTGGGTATGAGTGAGATAGGTACCACCACCACCTGGTTGTTATTCAACTGTGTGTTGCGGGTTTTCTCGTCACGGATCTACACAGGATATTATCTTTGATGATATAATTCTGCTGCTTATACTTTATGTATTCCTTTTCCTCGGATTTCCGTTTAACGCAATGATGATTTTTTCTAAATGCGGATCTTTTCTTTGTTCTGTCTGTAATAGTTCAGCACTCCAGCCCAGATCTTCCTGTTCAGATATAGTTTTAACAATGGGCGTGGAGGTTGAGATATCTATTAATTCAGCTAATGGCTCAGTACAAGATGAAGAGGGGTTGCGTGATAATGCGTCAGCAATGATATTTGCTTTCCCAGGTAAATACCCGATCATAGCGCCAAAGTCCTGGATGATCATGTGCCAACCGAGTTCGCTTAGGGCTGTGACTAAAGCCTTTAAAGAAGTCGGTTAGGGGCTTATGATCAGTGAGAACCTTGACGGGATAACCGTATATTATAAATTTAAAATGCACGAGTGAATTACAATAGCGAGCCCTTCCTTGTCTATTACTGCATATTTACTTTCGGAAGGTCTCAGTTTACGTGAATAAAAAGCTATAGGGAAAAACTGTTTATTATATTGTTGAAGCAATACCCCACCTACTCATAGGTCTGAGGCGTCTGTTGCTATGAAGAATCCTTACCGAAGTCAGGAAATTTCAAGATAGGAGAACTACACAGTTCATCTTTCAATTATCGAACGCCTGTTGATGAATTTCAGACCATATGAAATCTACGCCTGTTTTGTTTTTTATAAGATCGGTTAGGGGAGTGGCTATGATGGAGTAGTTCCTAATGAACCTCCTATAGTATCCGCTACACCCTAAAAATTGCTGTATCCCCTTGACGGTAGTAGGCTATCGGAAAGTTACGGATAGCCGATACCTTATCATGGACTACTTTAAGACCTTCACTAGAAACCGTGAAACCTAAATAGACTAGTTCTGTTTTAAAAAATTCACACTTACTTATCTTTACCCTTAAATTATGCTGCCTTAAGTCTTTGTAGCACTAACTCTAATTTACGTAGATGTTCTAATGTATTGGAAAAGATTACTAGGTCGTCCATGTAGGCATGTAGGATATCTCCTAACAAGTCTCCAAACACAATGTTTATCATTCTAGTAAAAGTTATGGGAGCACAACGTAAACCAAAAGGCATACGCAAAAATTCATAATGTCCCCTGGCTGTGCTGAAGGCAGTGTATGGGATACTCTCTTGTTCCAACGGAATCTGATGAAATCCTTTTAGTAGGTCCAAGCTGGTGAAATATTTGTTCTGACCTAGTAGAGATAGGATACATCAGTACATGGTACTGGAATCGGTCAGGGATTGTTTCTTCATTTAAACGACGAAAATCGACACATATCCGCCAAGTTCGATCTATTTCGGTACTACTATTAACGGAAAATTATAAGGGCTGTTTGATTTCCTAATGACTCCTTCTTTTAGCATTTTACCTACTTCCTCTGTTATCTCATTCTGAAATTTCATAGGAAGTCGGTACGAAGGTACATAGATTACTTTCTGTTTGTCCTTGAGCCTTATTTGATGCTCGATGACATCCGTTTTTCCTAAGGTTCCATCCGTAGTGGAAAAAACATCATGATATTCAGTTAAAAGATTCAAAATTTCTGCTGAATTTCTTCTTCTTGAATGTCCTTATTGATTTTGTTCTTTATAGATTGCAAAAGGGATTCATCCGCAACTGATTGAGCGTGATTTATCTCAGCTACGGTAAGAATGCGACGTTTATAGACTTCCGCATCCAAGATATGTTGATTTTTGTGGGATTATAAAGTGTATTCAAAATGATTACAGACTTCGATGTGACATTGTTGTTGTGAGCCGACTGTATAAATGGCTTGTGTACGGATAATCCGTGTGTTTTCAGAGTTTCGGAAAGGATTAACGTTTCAGATCCTGGCAAGGTTTTCTTTACACGCACTATATGTTCGAAGTTACGTTCGGCTCGAGAGTTTGTCGTGCAAGCTGATATTACTGTGAGCGAGAGTTCTGTTGGGTTGCATGTATTATTTCTTGGTTCATGAGACAGGTGATTGGTTCTTCAATGTAAGTGACTACTCTGTCTGTCTCTTTATTATCTAAAAAACTGATTTTAGGGTATTAGAAGACTTATAGAATTTTCCTTTGATATACACGCCGTGTTTTGCAGGTGCTAAGATAATATTTTGAGTGCCCATAGACGGGTATCCGATAATTACTGCGGGATACATATTAATTGTTTTGTAAACAACGATAAAGGTATCAGAAAACGTGCGCTACCGACCGTTTTTTGTACTGAACATTGGAGTTACTACTACCACATTTAATTCATTATTTCCTATGCCTGAGAGCCTTATTCCGGACTCTCTATATGGAAGTTTGAAAAGAGTAAATGATGAGTCCTTAAATCCATGATATTACGTGGACTACCAGAATCAAAGAACAAAGTGAATGACTTATGGGTCCAAATTTACTGCATGTAAGGTTGGTCGTAACTCGTCTTGACTAACAATAATTGCATGAATTTGTTGCAAATCTACGGGAACCTGCACAGATTTTTTGGATTCGGCCGTGTGTTTCATAGGAAAAATCAATTGCCTCACAATGATCTGATAAATGATTAAACTGATTATTTGATACAAAAGATGTTGATATTGATGACCCAACATCGCCCTCTCCCCCCTTGGAGCGAACTACGTGGTATTTGCTTTGTTTAGCACACCTTGAAAATTCGCTTGACCTTGCAAGTTCTGCTAGACGGCCCAGGAACAGAGGTACCTGAAGCACGATTTGTTTGTTTCTGCTGTTGTGGCAGCATTGCCGTTTGCTTGTTTCTTTTTATAGTACTGAGGACCCTTCTTTTATTTGCACTGGCAACTGGTTGCGTGTGTAGGATTCTGCTGTGATTCCTCGAGTAGCAACGATTATATGAATGAGTGGAACTATTATGTATTGAACAAAAACGCTCCGACAGTCTGAATTCATGTGACCTGGTCGTTTACAGTTATAACAAACCATCCCTGCAGCTTGATTATTACTATGTACCACGTTACTGTTGTGGCTTACTCATTTTTTGCAAAAAACTTGAATGAGCGAAGGATCTAGGTCGGTACATTTAGACATGTGTTTTTTATTTGTTTATACACATCTAATTCCGTACTGCTGGGCTGCAATTTTTTGTCAAAACACCGCACTAAAGCTTCAGGCAACATTGCGGTAATACTCGTAAGGTAAATTAAACGGTATAAAATCTTTCACGGCGATCCTGGCACTCGTAACCCACCGGAGTTACTTAAACTAACTTGATATTCATTTAGCCGGTCGGCAATTAGTGCCGCCCGCTCGACAAACACTTAAGCTGAGTCATGGAGGCTTGGTTAAGGATATTTCTCAATGCCAATACTACATCTAAAGCCTCTTCACCCCCATACACGGCACGTAATCTGATTTTGAACTCGTCCCATGTAGTCGCCTCTTGGAAAGAAAACACCCCTTAGATAAGCACTTGCGTCTCCTTTAGCAAAGTCTATGAAGCTTTTGGCCTCCTGTAATTGTACTGCTGGGTCTGTGATGCTTTTTGCATTTAAATGAGCGTCTACAGATGAGATCCATGCTCAACATTTTGAGGCAGGAACCCATTGACCCGACCTTGAAAAGGGACGATTGCTGACCTCGCGCTCACGAGAGTCACACATTGGGGTTGCCAGCCGGAGTAGTTGCCATGTTCACTTTTACTTTTTTCTTATCCTTCTATCCTTGCGGTCCTATCAAAATATCTATAAGAGTACACTCGACCACTACGTAAACGCATATGCAATATACTGTATAAATGTGTTATAGTAATAGGAAAATCCCCCAAAAGATACAAAAATACAGATAATTGATAAAAATATTATACGGAGAATTCCTGCAAGAAACGATTAACAACAACGAGAAGAAAAAAAAAATAATCTGCGGGTGAGAACTCGTAGTTGAAGATTGATTCTGTAATGAAGGAAGATTAAGATGGCGAACAACTCACCCCCAGAATACTGGACGATCAAAACTCCTGATGAACAACACTTCACTGAGGAAAAAAAAAAAAAAAACCTGAATATAGATAAAATGGTACTTAGCTCAGGATTATATGCTGAAGGATTGTTGACATGGGATGACGTCACAGTTCCTGTCGTCTTCGCGTCGGAAGTCGTGATGACGTCACGGTCTCCTTCCTCGCATGGCTTCCTCTTGCCCTACTCTTTGCGTCCTTGCTAGTGATCGCGCGTTGTTTCCTTTGTGTTTTCCTTATGTGTTTTTTCTTCTTTCTGTTGGTGTTAGATGCTGCTCTGTCCGGTGTTGATTCTCGGAGATAAGTGACAACAGTCACTCAAACGTCGATGTTGATGCCTGTATTCTTCTCGATGAAGGACATATCTTCGTCTTCATAAAATGTTGCGTTGATTGAAGATCCCGTTTCCTCTGTTTAGTATTGATTTTGTAGGTGGAAGTTGGTTATTGTAGTTCTTCGGTCGGCTGATATGGGTCTTGTTAATCTTATTCTTCGTCTAAAGCTGCCACCAATTTTAGTCTCTTCGCTTTTGCGAAAGACTGTTTGTTTCTCCTTACGACTGTCATTCGTAGTATTTCTGGTTCCTTCCGTCTCCTATGTGTATCTTTAGTAGAGTGGTTCTTCTTAAACTAAAGGAGAGGATTCAAACAGATAAGTTGAAAAAGGTATAACAACAACTTTATTCTGTAACTCCATAATAAGAGAGACAGTTTGGTCGGGAGACCAATATGTTTGATCGCTGGTAAAGACTGCCATTCTAAAGTCATCACGTCGATAGCGAAACATTAGCTATCTCAGCGATTCAATATAAAAACATACGTAGTCCGCCGGCTCGGAACTTACAAGTTTCCGGCGTAGGTTAACAGGTCAACGCTTCCCATGGAAGTTGTTGTGCAAAGTTATCAGTTAATGCAAAACGATGACATATGTAAACAGATTTAAACCAGGCTACTGCAGACAGCGCATAGCGTAATCTAGATCTGCATTGGTCCCACGCAGGACCCTCCTAATGCCATGACCTCAGGTCATGGGTTTTATTTACAGATTC